>NW_026697301.1:0-62189 GCF_030435755.1 Ochotona princeps | reverse complement strand
TAGTGTTTCCTTGATTGAATTAGCTCTCACACCAATATTTGCGTCTAGAGCCTTTGCATTGAGGGGCTATCTGAAAACGGCTGTGGCGCTGAAGTTGCCTGTGAATGTGGAGTTGGTGGCATCTGAAACCCGCATGTGGAGCATTCGTTTGTGTGGGATGCTCTACCAGGTTCATTCCTAGATAATGCACTCAAAGGGTCCTAAGCATAGAGTGTGAAAACTGAGTTTCCTTGAGAGCTGCTTGGAAGCCTGATGGTGTGTGAAGTTAGTGAGCCAAATGGAGTTGTTCTCCCACAAGAACCACTCGGCTGATCCTTCTGCAATATGCCCTTCACCAACATGCAGTGTTTCCTTGATTGAATTAGCTCTCACACCAATATTTGCGTCTAGAGCCTTTGCATTGAGGGCTATGTGAAAACGGCTGTGGCGCTGAAGTTGCCTGTGAATGTGGAGTTGGTGGCATGTGAAACCCGCATGTGGAGCATTCGTTTGTGTGGATGCTCTACCAGGTTCATTCCTAGATAATGCACTCAATGGGCACTAAGCATAGAGTGTGAAAAGTGAGTTTCCTTGAGAGCTGCTTGGAAGCCTGATGGTGTGTGAAGTTAGTGAGCCAAATGGAGTTGTTCTCCCACAAGAACCACTCAGCTGATCCTTCTGCAATATGCCCTTCAACAACATGCAGTGTTTCCTTGATTGAATTAGCTCTCACACCAATATTTGCGTCTAGAGCCTTTGCATTGAGGGCTATCTGAAAACGGCTGTGGCGCTGAAGTTTCCTGTGAATGTGGAGTTGGTGGCATGTGAAACCCGCATGTGGAGCATTCGTTTGTGTGGGATGCTCTACCAGGTTTCATTCCTAGATAATGCACTCAAAGGGCACTAAGCATAGAGTGTGAAAACTGAGTTTCCTTGAGAGCTGCTTGGAAGCCTGATGGTTGTGTGAAGGTAGTGAGCCAAATGGAGTTGTTGTCCCACAAGTACCACTCGGCTGATCCTTCTGCAATATGCCCTTCACCAACATGCAGTGTTTCCTTGATTGAATTAGCTCTCACACCAATATTTGCGTCTAGAGCCTTTGCATTGAGGGCTATCTGAAAACGGCTTGTGGCGCTGAAGTTGCCTGTGAATGTGGAGTTGGTGGCATGTGAAACCCCCCATGTGGAGCATTCGTTTGTGTGGATGCTCTACCAGGTTCATTCCTAGATAATGCACTCAAAGGGCACTAGGCATAGAGTGTGAAAACTGAGTTTCCTTGAGAGCTGCTTGGAAGCCTGATGGTGTGTGAAGTTAGTGAGCCAAATGGAGTTGTTCTCCCACAAGAACCCACTCAGCTGATCCTTCTTCAATATGCTCTTCCCCAACATGCAGTGTTTCCTTGATTGAATTAGCTCTCACACCAATATTTGCGTCTAGAGCCTTTGCATTGAGGGCTATCTGAAAACGGCTGTGGCGCAGAATTTCCCTTGAATGTGGAGTTGGTGTCATATGAAACCCGCATGTGGAGATTTCATTTGTGTGGGATGCTCACCAGCTGACATTTAAGTAATAGGCACTCAAAGGGCACTAAGCATAGAGTGTGAAAAGTGAGTTTCCTTGAGAGCTGCTTGGAAGCCTGATGGTGTGTGAAGGTAGTGAGCCAAATGGAGTTGTTCTCCCACAAGAACCACTCGGCTGATCCTTCTGCAATATGCCCTTCACCAACATGCAGTGTTTCCTTGATTGAATTAGCTCTCACACCAATATTTGCGTCTAGAGCCTTTGCATTGAGGGCTATCTGAAAACGGCTGTGGCGCTGCAGTTGCCTGTGAATGTGGAGTTGGTGGCATGTGAAACCCAATGTGGAGCATTCGTTTGTGTGGGATGCTCTACCAGGTTCATTCCTAGATAATGCACTCAAAGGGCACTAGGCATAGAGTATGAAAACCTGAGTTTCCTTGAGAGCTGCTTGGAAGCCTGATGGTGTGTGAAGTTAGTGAGCCAAATGGAGTTGTTCTCCCACAAGAACCACTCAGCTGATCCTTCTTCAATATGCTCTTCGCCAACATGCAGTGTTTCCTTGATTGAATTAGCTCTCACACCAATATTTGCGTCTAGAGCCTTTGCATTGAGGGCTATCTGAAAACGGCTGTGGCGCAGAATTTCCCTTGAATGTGGAGTTGGTGTCATATGAAACCCGCATGTGGAGATTTCATTTGTGTGGGATGCTCACCAAGCTTCATTTAAGTCCTAGGCACTCAAAGGGCACTAAGCATAGAGTGTGAAAACTGAGTTTCCTTGAGAACTGCTTGGAAGCCTGATGGTGTGTGAAGTTAGTGAGCCAAATGGAGTTGTTCTCCCACAAGAACCACTCGGCTCATCCTTCTGCAATATGCCCTTCACCAACATGCAGTGTTTCCTTGATTGAATTAGCTCTCACACCAATATTTGCGTCTAGAGCCTTTGCATTGAGGGCTATCTGAAAACGGCTGTGGCGCAGAATTTCCCTTGAATGTGGAGTTGGTGGCATGTGAAACCCGCATGTGGAGGCATTCGTTTGTGTGGGATGCTCTACCAGCTTCATTCCTAGATAATGCACTCAAAGGGCACTAAGCATAGAGTGTGAAAACTGAGTTTCCTTGAGAGCTGCTTGGAAGCCTGATGGTGTGTGAAGGTAGTGAGCCAAATGGAGTTGTTCTCCCACAAGAACCACTCGGCTGATCCTTCTTCAATATGCCCTTCACCAACATGCAGTGTTTCCTTGATTGAATTAGCTCTCACACCAATATTTGCGTCTAGAGCCTTTGCATTGAGGGCTATCTGAAAATGGCTGTGGCTCAGAATTTCCCTTGAATGTGGAGTTGGTGGCATGTGAAACCCGCATGTGGAGCATTCGTTTGTGTGGGATGCTCTACCAGGTTCATTCCTAGATAATGCACTCAAAGGGCACTAAGCATAGAGTGTGAAAACTGAGTTTCCTTGAGAGCTGCTTGGAAGCCTGATGGTGTGTGAATGTAGTGAGCCAAATGGAGTTGTTCTCCCACAAGAACCACTCGGCTGATCCTTCTGCAATATGCCCTTAACCAACATGCAGTGTTTCCTTGATTGAATTAGCTCTCACACCAATATTTGCGTCTAGAGCCTTTGCATTGAGGGCTATCGAAAACGGCTGTGGCGCTGAAGTTGCCTGTGAATGTGGAGTTGGTGGCATGTGAAACCCGTATGTGGAGCATTCGTTTGTGTGGGATGCTCTACCAGCTTCATTCCTAGATAATGCACTCAAAGGACACTAAGCATAGAGTGTGAAAACTGAGTTTCCTTGAGAGCTGCTTGGAAGCCTGATGGTGTGTGAAGTTAGTGAGCCAAATGGAGTTGTTCTCCCACAAGAACCACTCGGCTGATCCTTCTGCAATATGCCCTTCACCAACATGCAGTGTTTCCTTGATTGAATTAGCTCTCACACCAATATTTGCGTCTAGAGCCTTTGCATTGAGGGCTATCTGAAAACGGCTGTGGCGCTGAAGTTGCCTGTGAATGTGGAGTTGGTGGCATCCTGAAACCCGCATGTGGAGCATTCGTTTGTGTGGGATGCTCCTACCAGGTTCATTCCTAGATAATGCACTCAAAGGGTCCTAAGCATAGAGTGTGAAAACTGAGTTTCCTTGAGAGCTGCTTGGAAGCCTGATGGTGTGTGAAGTTAGTGAGCAAATGGAGTTGTTCTCCCACAAGAACCACTCGGCTGATCCTTCTGCAATATGCCCTTCACCAACATGCAGTGTTTCCTTGATTGAATTAGCTCTCACACCAATATTTGCGTCTAGAGCCTTTGCATTGAGGGCTATGTGAAAACGGCTGTGGCGCTGAAGTTGCCTGTGAATGTGGAGTTGGTGGCATGTGAAACCCGCATGTGGAGCATTCGTTTGTGTGGGATGCTCTACCAGGTTCATTCCAAGATAATGCACTCAAAGGGCACTAAGCATAGAGTGTGAAAAGTGAGTTTCCTTGAGAGCTGCTTGGAAGCCTGATGGTGTGTGAAGTTAGTGAGCCAGATGGAGTTGTTCTCCCACAAGAACCACTCAGCTGATCCTTCTGCAATATGCCCTTCAACCACATGCAATGTTTCCTTGATTGAATTAGCTCTCACACCAATATTTGCGTCTAGAGCCTTTGCATTGAGGGCTATGTGAAAACGGCTGTGGCGCTGAAGTTGCCTGTGAATGTGGAGTTGGTGGCATGTGAAACCCGCATGTGGAGCATTCGTTTGTGTGGGATGCTCTACCAGCTTCATTCCTAGATAATGCACTCAAAGGGCACTAAGCATAGAGTGTGAAAACTGAGTTTCCCTTGAGAGCTGCTTGGAAGCCTGATGGTGTGTGAAGTTAATGAGCCAAATGGAGTTGTTCTCCCACAAGAACCACTCGGCTCATCCTTCTGCAATATGCCCCTTCACCAACATGCAGTGTTTCCTTGATTGAATTAGCTCTCACACCAATATTTGAGTCTAGAGCCTTTGCATTGAGGGCTATGTGAAAACGGCTGTGGCGCTGAAGTTGCCTGTGAATGTGGAGTTGGTGGCATGTGAAACCCGCATGTGGAGCATTCGTTTGTGTGGGATTCTCTACCAGGTTCATTCCTAGATAATGCACTCAAAGGGCACTAAGCATAGAGTGTGAAAAGTGAGTTTCCTTGAGAGCTGCTTGGAAGCCTGATGGTGTGTGAAGTTAGTGAGCCAAATGGAGTTGTTCTCCCACAAGAACCACTCGGCTCATCCTTCTTCAATATGCCCTTCACCAACATGCAGTGTTTCCTTGATTGAATTAGCTCTCACACCAATATTTGCGTCTAGAGCCTTTGCATTGAGGGCTATGTGAAAACGGCTGTGGCGCTGAAGTTTCCTGTGAATGTGGAGTTGGTGGCATGTGAAACCCGCATGTGGAGAATTGGTTTGTGTGGGATGCTCTACCAGCTTCATTCCTAGATAATGCACTCAAAGGGCACTAAGCATAAAGTGTGAAAAGTGAGTTTCCTTGAGAGCTGCTTGGAAGCCTGATGGTGTGTGAAGTTAGTGAGCCAAATGGAGTTGTTCTCCCACAAGAACCACTCGGCTGATCCTTCTGCAATATGCCCTTCACCAACATGCAGTGTTTTCCTTGATTGAATTAGCTCTCACACCAATATTTGCGTCTAGAGCCTTTGCATTGAGGGCTATCTGAAAACGGCTGTGGCGCTGAAGTTGCCTGTGAATGTGGAGTTGGTGGCATGTGAAACCCGCATGTGGAGCATTCGTTTGTGTGGGATGCTCTACCAGGTTCATTCCTAGATTAAGCACTCAAAGGGCACTAAGCATAGAGTGTGAAAACTGAGTTTCCTTGAGAGCTGCTTGGAAGCCTGATGGTGTGTGAAGTTAGTGAGCCAAATGGAGTTGTTCTCCCACAAGAACCACTCGGCTGATCCTTCTGCAATATGCCCTTCACCAACATGCAGTGTTTCCTTGATTGAATTAGCTCTCACACCAATATTTGCGTCTAGAGCCTTTGCATTGAGGGCTATGTGAAAACGGCTGTGGCGCTGAAGTTGCCTGTGAATGTGGAGTTGGTGGCATGTGAAACCCGCATGTGGAGCATTCGTTTGTGTGGAATGCTCTACCAGCTTCATTCCTAGATAATGCACTCAAAGGGCACTAAGCATAGAGTGTGAAAACTGAGTTTCCTTGAGAGCTGCTTGGAAGCCTGATGGTGTGTGAAGTTTAGTGAGCGAAATGGAGTTGGTTCTCCCACAAGAACCACTCGGCTGATCCTTCTTAAATATGCCCTTCCCCAACATGCAGTGTTTCCTTGATTGAATTAGCTCTCACACCAATATTTGCGTCTAGAGCCTTTGCATTGAGGGCTATCTGAAAACGGCTGTGGCGCTGAATTTGCCTGTGAATGTGGAGTTGGTGGCATATGAAACCCGCAATGTGGAGCATTCATTTGTCTGGGATGCTCACTAAGCTTCATTAAAGTCCTAGGCACTCAAAGGGCACTAAGCATAGAGTGTGAAAACTGAGTTTCCCTTGAGAGCTGCTTGGAAGCCCTGATGGTGTGTGAAGTTAGTGAGCCAAATGGAGTTGTTCTCCCACAAGAACCACTCGGCTGATCCTTCTGCAATATGCCCTTCACCAACATGCAGTGTTTCCTTGATTGAATTAGCTCTCACACCAATATTTGCGTCTAGAGCCTTTGCATTGAGGGCTATCTGAAAACGGCTGTGGCTCAGATTTCCCTTGATGTGGAGTTAGTGGCATGTGAAACCCGCATGAGGGAGCATTCATTTGTGTGGGATGCTCACCAAGCTTCATTTAAGTCCTAGGCACTCAAAGGGCACTAAGCATAGAGTGTGAAAACTGAGTTTTCCTTGAGAGCTGCTTGGAAGCCTGATGGTGTGTGAAGTTAGTGAGCCAAATGGAGTTGTTCTCCCACAAGAACCACTCGGCTGATCCTTCTGCAATATGCCCTTCACCAACATGCAGTGTTTCCTGATTGAATTAGCTCTCACACCAATATTTGCGTCTAGATCCTTTGCATTGAGGGCTATCTGAAAACGGCTGTGGCGCTGAAGTTGCCTGTGAATGTGGAGTTGGTGGCATGTGAAACCCGCATGTGGAGGCATTCGTTTGTGTGGGATGTTCTACCAGCTCATTCCTAGATAATGCACTCAAAGGGCACTAAGCATAGAGTGTGAAAACTGAGTTTCCTTGAGAGCTGCTTGGAAGCCTGATGGTGTGTGAAGGTAGTGAGCCAAATGGAGTTGTTCTCCCACAAGAACCACTCGGCTGATCCTTCTGCAATATGCCCTTCACCAACATGCAGTGTTTCCTTGATTGAATTAGCTCTCACACCAATATTTGCGTCTAGAGCCTTTGCATTGAGGGCTATCTGAAAACGGCTGTGGCGCAGAATTTCCCTTGAATGTGGAGTTGGTGGCATCTGAAACCCGCATGTGGAGCATTCGTTTTTGGGGGATGCTCTACCAGGTTCATTCCTAGATAATGCACTCAAAGGGCACTAAGCATAGAGTGTGAAAACTGAGTTTCCTTGAGAGCTGCTTGGAAGCCTGATGGTGTGTGAAGTTAGTGAGCCAAATGGAGTTGTTCTCCCACAAGAACCACTCGGCTGATCTTTCTGCAATATGCCCTTCAACAACATGCAGTGTTTCCTTGATTGAATTAGCTCTCACACCAATATTTGCATCTAGAGCCTTTGCATTGAGGGCTATCTGAAAACGGCTCTGGAGCTGAAGTTGCCTGTGAATGTGGAGTTGGTGGCATATGAAAACCGCATGTGGAGCATTCGTTTGTGTGGGATGTGCTTCATTTAATTCCTAGGCTCTCAAAGGGCACTAGGCATAGAGTGTGAAAACTGAGTTTCCTTGAGAGCTGCTTGGAAGCCTGATGGTGTGTGAAGTTAGTGAGCCAAATGGAGTTGTTCTCCCACAAGAACCACTCGGCTGATCCTTCTGCAATATGCCCTTCACCCACATGCAGTGTTTCCTTGATTGAATTAGCTCTCACACCAATATTTGCGTCTAGAACCTTTGCATTGAGGGCTATCTGAAAACGGCTGTGGCGATGAAGTTGCCTGTGAATGTGGAGTTGGTGGCATGTGAAACCCGCATGTGGAGCATTCGTTTTTGGGGGATGCTCTACCAGGTTCATTCCTAGATAATGCACTCAAAGGGCACTAAGCATAGAGTGTGAAAACTGAGTTTCCTTGAGAGCTGCTTGGAAGCCTGATGGTGTGTGAAGTTAGTGAGCCAAATGGAGTTGTTCTCCCACAAGAACCACTCGGCTGATCCTTCTGCAATATGCCCTTCACCAACATGCAGTGTTTCCTTGATTGAATTAGCTCTCACACCAATATTTGCGTCTAGAGCCTTTGCATTGAGGGCTATCTGAAAACGGCTGTGGCGCTGAAGTTGCCTGTGAATGTGGAGTTGGTGGCATCTGAAACCCGCATGTGGAGCATTCGTTTGTGTGGGATGCTCTACCAGGTTCATTCCTAGATAATGCACTCAAAGGGTCCTAAGCATAGAGTGTGAAAACTGAGTTTCCTTGAGAGCTGCTTGGAAGCCTGATGGTGTGTGAAGTTAGTGAGCCAAATGGAGTTGTTCTCCCACAAGAACCACTCGGCTGATCCTTCTGCAATATGCCCTTCACCAACATGCAGTGTTTCCTTGATTGAATTAGCTCTCACACCAATATTTGCGTCTAGAGCCTTTGCATTGAGGGCTATGTGAAAACGGCTGTGGCGCTGAAGTTGCCTGTGAATGTGGAGTTGGTGGCATGTGAAACCCGCATGTGGAGCATTCGTTTGTGTGGGATGCTCTACCAGGTTCATTCCTAGATTAAGCACTCAAAGGGCACTAAGCATAGAGTGTGAAAAGTGAGTTTCCTTGAGAGCTGCTTGGAAGCCTGATGGTGTGTGAAGTTAGTGAGCCAAATGGAGTTGTTCTCCCACAAGAACCACTCAGCTGATCCTTCTGCAATATGCCCTTCACCAACATGCAGTGTTTCCTTGATTGAATTAGCTCTCACACCAATATTTGCGTCTAGAGCCTTTGCATTGAGGGCTATCTGAAAACGGCTGTGGCGCTGAAGTTTCCTGTGAATGTGGAGTTGGTGGCATCTGAAACCCGCATGTGGAGCATTCGTTTGTGTGGGATGCTCTACCAGCTTCATTCCTAGATAATGCACTCAAAGGGCACTAAGCATAGAGTGTGAAAACTGAGTTTCCTTGAGAGCTGCTTGGAAGCCTGATGGTGTGTGAAGTTAGTGAGCCAAATGGAGTTGTTCTCCCACAAGAACCACTCGGCTGATCCTTCTGCAATATGCCCTTCAACAACATGCAGTGTTTCCTTGATTGAATTAGCTCTCACACCAATATTTGCGTCTAGAGCCTTTGCATTGAGGGCTATCTGAAAACGGCTGTGGCGCAGAATTTCCCTGGAATGTGGAGTTGGTGTCATATGAAACCCGAATGTGGAGCATTCATTTGTGTGGCATGATCACCAAGCTTCATTTAAGTCCTAGGCACTCAAAGGGCACTAAGCATAGAGTGTGAAAAGTGAGTTTCCTTGAGAGCTGCTTGGAAGATGGTGTGTGAAGTTAGTGAGCCAAATGGAGTTGTTCTCCCACAAGAACCACTTGGCTGATCCTTCTTCAATATGCCCTTCACCAACATGCAGTGTTTCCTTGATTGAATTAGCTCTCACACCAATATTTGCGTCTAGATCCTTTGCATTGAGGGCTATCTGAAAACGGCTGTGGCGCTGAAGTTGCCTGTGAATGTGGAGTTGGTGGCATGTGAAACCCGCATGTGGAGCATTCGTTTGTGTGGGATGCTCTACCAGGTTCATTCCTAGATAATGCACTCAAAGGGCACTAAGCATAGAGTGTGAAAACTGAGTTTCCTTGAGAGCTGCTTGGAAGCCTGATGGTGTGTGAAGTTAGTGAGCCAAATGGAGTTGTTCTCCCACAAGAACCACTCGGCTGATCCTTCTGCAATATGCCCTTCACCAACATGCAGTGTTTCCTTGATTGAATTAGCTCTCACACCAATATTTGCGTCTAGAGCCTTTGCATTGAGGGCTATCTGAAAACGGCTGTGGCGCTGAAGTTGCCTGTGAATGTGGAGTTGGTGGCATGTGAAACCCGCATGTGGAGCATTCGTTTGTGTGGGATGCTCTACCAGCTTCATTCCTAGATAATGCACTCAAAGGGCACTAAGCATAGAGTGTGAAAACTGAGTTTCCTTGAGAGCTGCTTGGAAGCCTGATGGTGTGTGAAGTTAATGAGCCAAATGGAGTTGTTCTCCCACAAGAACCACTCGGCTGATCCTTCTGCAATATGCCCTTCACCAACATGCAGTGTTTCCTTGATTGAATTAGCTCTCACACCAATATTTGCGTCTAGAGCCTTTGCATTGAGGGCTATCTGAAAACGGCTGTGGCGCTGAAGTTGCCTGTGAATGTGGAGTTGGTGGCATGTGAAACCCGCATGTGGAGCATTCGTTTGTGTGGGATTCTCTACCAGGTTCATTCCTAGATAATGCACTCAAAGGGCACTAAGCATAGAGTGTGAAAAGTGAGTTTCCTTGAGAGCTGCTTGGAAGCCTGATGGTGTGTGAAGTTAGTGAGCCAAATGGAGTTGTTCTCCCACAAGAACCACTCGGCTCATCCTTCTTCAATATGCCCTTCACCAACATGCAGTGTTTCCTTGATTGAATTAGCTCTCACACCAATATTTGCGTCTAGAGCCTTTGCATTGAGGGCTATGTGAAAACGGCTGTGGCGCTGAAGTTGCCTGTGAATGTGGAGTTGGTGGCATGTGAAACCCGAATGTGGAGCATTCGTTTGTGTGGAATGCTCTACCAGGATCATTCCTAGATAATGCACTCAAAGGGCACTAAGCATAGAGTGAGAAAAATGAGTTTCCTTGAGAAGTGCTTGGAAGCCTGATGGTGTGTGAAGTTAGTGAGCCAAATGGAGTTGTTCTCCCACAAGAACCACTCGGCTGATCCTTCTGCAATATGCCCTTCACCAACATGCAGTGTTTCCTTGATTGAATTAGCTCTCACACCAATATTTGCGTCTAGAGCCTTTGCATTGAGGGCTATCTGAAAACGGCTGTGGCGCAGAATTTCCCTGGAATGTGGAGTTGGTGTCATATGAAACCCGAATGTGGAGCATTCATTTGTGTGGCATGATCACCAAGCTTCATTTAAGTCCTAGGCACTCAAAGGGCACTAAGCATAGAGTGTGAAAACTGAGTTTCCTTGAGAGCTGCTTGGAAGATGGTGTGTGAAGTTAGTGAGCCAAATGGAGTTGTTCTCCCACAAGAACCACTTGGCTGATCCTTCTTCAATATGCCCTTCACCAACATGCAGTGTTTCCTTGATTGAATTAGCTCTCACACCAATATTTGCGTCTAGATCCTTTGCATTGAGGGCTATCTGAAAACGGCTGTGGCGCTGAAGTTGCCTGTGAATGTGGAGTTGGTGGCATGTGAAACCCGCATGTGGAGCATTCGTTTGTGTGGGATGCTCTACCAGGTTCATTCCTAAATAATGCACTCAAAGGGCACTAAGCATAGAGTGTGAAAACTGAGTTTCCTTGAGAGCTGCTTGGAAGCCTGATGGTGTGTGAAGTTAGTGAGCCAAATGGAGTTGTTCTCCCACAAGAACCACTCGGCTGATCCTTCTTCAATATGCCCTTTAGCAACATGCAGTGTTTCCTTGATTGAATTAGCTCTCACACCAATATTTGCGTCTAGAGCCTTTGCATTGAGGGCTATGTGAAAACGGCTGTGGCGCTGAAGTTGCCTGTGAATGTGGAGTTGGTGGCATGTGAAACCCGCATGTGGAGCATTCGTTTGTGTGGGATGCTCTACCAGCTTCATTCCTAGATAATGCACTCAAAGGGCACTAAGCATAGAGTGTGAAAACTGAGTTTCCTTGAGAGCTGCTTGGAAGCCTGATGGTGTGTGAAGTTAATGAGCCAAATGGAGTTGTTCTCCCACAAGAACCACTCGGCTCATCCTTCTGCAATATGCCCTTCACCAACATGCAGTGTTTCCTTGATTGAATTAGCTCTCACACCAATATTTGCGTCTAGAGCCTTTGCATTGAGGGCTATCTGAAAACGGCTGTGGCGCTGAAGTTGCCTGTGAATGTGGAGTTGGTGGCATGTGAAACCCGCATGTGGAGCATTCGTTTGTGTGGGATTCTCTACCAGGTTCATTCCTAGATAATGCACTCAAAGGGCACTAAGCATAGAGTGTGAAAAGTGAGTTTCCTTGAGAGCTGCTTGGAAGCCTGATGGTGTGTGAAGTTAGTGAGCCAAATGGAGTTGTTCTCCCACAAGAACCACTCGGCTCATCCTTCTTCAATATGCCCTTCACCAACATGCAGTGTTTCCTTGATTGAATTAGCTCTCACACCAATATTTGCGTCTAGAGCCTTTGCATTGAGGGCTATGTGAAAACGGCTGTGGCACTGAAGTTTCCTGTGAATGTGGAGTTGGTGGCATGTGAAACCCGCATGTGGAGAATTGGTTTGTGTGGGATGCTCTACCAGCTTCATTCCTAGATAATGCACTCAAAGGGCACTAAGCATAGAGTGTGAAAAGTGAGTTTCCTTGAGAGCTGCTTGGAAGCCTGATGGTGTGTGAAGTTAGTGAGCCAAATGGAGTTGTTCTCCCACAAGAACCACTCGGCTGATCCTTCTGCAATATGCCCTTCACCAACATGCAGTGTTTCCTTGATTGAATTAGCTCTCACACCAATATTTGCGTCTAGAGCCTTTGCATTGAGGGCTATGTGAAAACGGCTGTGGCGCTGAAGTTGCCTGTGAATGTGGAGTTGGTGGCATGTGAAACCCGCATGTGGAGCATTCGTTTGTGTGGGATGCTCTACCAGGTTCATTCCTAGATTAAGCACTCAAAGGGCACTAAGCATAGAGTGTGAAAACTGAGTTTCCTTGAGAGCTGCTTGGAAGCCTGATGGTGTGTGAAGTTAGTGAGCCAAATGGAGTTGTTCTCCCACAAGAACCACTCGGCTGATTCTTCTGCAATATGCCCTTCACCAACATGCAGTGTTTCCTTGATTGAATTAGCTCTCACACCAATATTTGCGTCTAGAGCCTTTGCATTGAGGGCTATGTGAAAACGGCTGTGGCGCTGAAGTTGCCTGTGAATGTGGAGTTGGTGGCATGTGAAACCCGCATGTGGAGCATTCGTTTGTGTGGAATGCTCTACCAGGATCATTCCTAGATAATGCACTCAAAGGGCACTAAGCATAGAGTGTGAAAACTGAGTTTCCTTGAGAGCTGCTTGGAAGCCTGATGGTGTGTGAAGTTAGTGAGCCAAATGGAGTTGTTCTCCCACAAGAACCACTCGGCTGATCCTTCTGCAATATGCCCTTCCCCAACATGCAGTGTTTCCTTGATTGAATTAGCTCTCACACCAATATTTGCGTCTAGAGCCTTTGCATTGAGGGCTATCTGAAAACGGCTGTGGCGCAGAATTTCCCTGGAATGTGGAGTTGGAGGCATATGAAACCCGCATGTGGAGCATTCATTTGTCTGGGATGCTCACTAAGCTTCATTAAAGTCCTAGGCACTCAAAGGGCACTAAGCATAGAGTGTGAAAACTGAGTTTCCTTGAGAGCTGCTTGGAAGCCTGATGGTGTGTGAAGTTAGTGAGCCAAATGGTGTTGTTCTCCCACAAGAACCACTCGGCTCATCCTTCTGCAATATGCCCTTCACCAACATGCAGTGTTTCCTTGATTGAATTAGCTCTCACACCAATATTTGCGTCTAGAGCCTTTGCATTGAGGGCTATGTGAAAACGGCTGTGGCGCTGAAGTTGCCTGTGAATGTGGAGTTGGTGGCATGTGAAACCCGCATGTGGAGCATTCGTTTGTGTGGGATGTTCTACCAGCTTCATTCCTAGATAATGCACTCAAAGGGCACTAAGCATAGAGTGTGAAAACTGAGTTTCCTTGAGAGCTGCTTGGAAGCCTGATGGTGTGTGAAGGTAGTGAGCCAAATGGAGTTGTTCTCCCACAAGAACCACTCGGCTGATCCTTCTGCAATATGCCCTTCACCAACATGCAGTGTTTCCTTAATTGAATTAGCTCTCACACCAATATTTGCGTCTAGAGCCTTTGCATTGAGGGCTATCTGAAAACGGCTGTGGCGCTGAAGTTGCCTGTGAATGTGGAGTTGGTGGCATGTGAAACCCGCATGTGGAGCATTCGTTTGTGTGGGATGCTCTACCATGTTCATTCCTAGATAATGCACTCAAAGGGCACTAAGCATAGAGTGTGAAAAGTGAGTTTCCTTGAGAGCTGCTTGGAAGCCTGATGGTGTGTGAAGTTAGTGAGCCAAATGGAGTTGTTCTCCCACAAGAACCACTCGGCTGATCCTTCTGCAATATGCCCTTCACCAACATGCAGTTTCCTTGATTGAATTAGCTCTCACACTCAATATTTGCGTCTAGAACCCTTGCATTGAGGGCTATCTGAAAACGGCTGTGGCGCTGAGAGTTGCCTGTGAATGTGGAGTTGGTGGCATGTGAAAACCCCCATGTGGAGCATTCGTTTGTGTGGGATGCTCTACCAGATTCATTCCTAGATAATGCACACAACGGACACTAAGCATAGAGTGTGAAAAGTGAGTTTCCTTGAGAGCTGCTTGGAAGCCTGATGGTGTGTGAAGTTAGTGAGCCAAATGGAGTTGTTCTCCCACAAGAACCACTCGGCTGATCCTTCTGCAATATGCCCTTCACCAACAGCAGTGTTTCCTTGATTGAATTAGCTCTCATACCAATATTTGCGTCTAGAGCCTTTGCATTGAGGGCTATCTGAAAACGGCTGTGGCTCAGAATTTCCCTTGAATGTGGAGTTAGTGGCATGTGAAACCCGCATGAGGAGCATTCGTTTGTGTGGGATGCTCACCAAGCTTCATTTAAGTCCTAGGCACTCAAAGGGCACTAAGCATAGAGTGTGAAAACTGAGTTTCCTTGAGAGCTGCTTGGAAGCCTGATGGTGTGTGAAGTTAGTGAGCCAAATGGAGTTGTTCTCCCACAAGAACCACTCGGCTGATCCTTCTGCAATATGCCCTTCACCAACATGCAGTGTTTTCTTGATTGAATTAGCTCTCATACCAATATTTGCGTCTAGAGCCTTTGCATTGAGGGCTATCTGAAAACGGCTGTGGCTCAGAATTTCCCTTGGATGTGGAGTTAGTTGCATGTGAAACCCGCATGAGGAGCATTCATTTGTGTGGGATGCTCACCAAGCTTCATTTAAGTCCTAGGCACTCAAAGGGCACTAAGCATAGAGTGTGAAAAGTGAGTTTCCTTGAGAGCTGCTTGGAAGCCTGATGGTGTGTGAAGTTAGTGAGCCAAATGGAGTTGTTCTCCACAAGAACCACTCGGCTGATCCTTCTGCAATATGCCCTTCACCAACATGCAGTGTTTCCTTGATTGAATTAGCTCTCACACCATTATTTGCGTCTAGATCCTTTGCATTGAGGGCTATCTGAAAACGGCTGTGGCGCTGAAGTTGCCTGTGAATGTGGAGTTGGTGGCATGTGAAACCCGCATGTGGAGCATTCGTTTGTGTGGATGTTCTACCAGCTTCATTCCTAGATAATGCACTCAAAGGGCACTAAGCATAGAGTGTGAAAACTGAGTTTCCTTGAGAGCTGCTTGGAAGCCTGATGGTGTGTGAAGTTAGTGAGCCAAATGGAGTTGTTCTCCCACAAGAACCACTCGGCTGATGCTTCTACAATATGCCCTTCACCAACATGCAGTGTTTCCTTGATTGAATTAGCTCTCACACCAATATTTGCGTCTAGAGCCTTTGCATTAAGGGCTATCTGAAAACGGCTGTGGCGCTGAAGTTGCCTGTGAATGTGGAGTTGGTGGCATGTGAAACCCGCATGTGGAGCATTCGTTTGTGTGGGATGCTCTACCAGGTTCATTCCTAGATTAAGTACTCAAAGGCACTAAGCATAGAGTGTAAAAACTGAGTTCCTTGAGAGCTGCTTGGAGGCCTGATGGTGTGTGAAGTTAGTGAGCCAAATGGAGTTGTTCTCCCACAAGAACCACACTCGGCTGATGCTTCTGCAATATGCCCTTCACCAACATGCAGTGTTTCCTTGATTGAATTAGCTCTCACACCAATATTTGCGTCTAGAGCCTTTGCATTGAGGGCTATCTGAAAACGGCTGTAGAGCTGAAGTTGCCTGTGAATGTGGAGTTGGTGGCATGTGAAACCCGCATGTGGAGCATTCGTTTGTGTGGGATGCTCTACCAGCTTCATTTCAGTCCAAGGCACTCAAAGGGCACTAAGCATAGAGTGTGAAAACTGAGTTTCCTTGAGAGCTGCTTGGAAGCCTGATGTGTGTGAAGTTAGTGAGCCAAATGGAGTTGTTCTCCCACAAGAACCACTCGGCTGATGCTTCTGCAATATGCCCTTCACCAACATGCAGTGTTTCCTTGATTGAATTAAGCTCTCACACCAATATTTGCGTCTAGAGCCTTTGCATTGAGGGCTATCTGAAAACGGCTGTGGCGCAGAATTTCCCTTGAATGTGGAGTTGGTGGCATGTGAAACCCGCATGTGGAGCATTCGTTTTTGGGGGATGCTCTACCAGGTTCATTCCTAGATAATGCACTCAAAGGGCACTAAGCATAGAGTGTGAAAACTGAGTTTCCTTGAGAGCTGCTTGGAAGCCTGATGGTGTGTGAAGTTAGTGAGCCAAATGGAGTTGTTCTCCCACAAGAACCACTCGGCTGATCTTTCTGCAATATGCCCTTCACCACATGCAGTGTTTCCTTGATTGAATTAGCTCTCACACCAATATTTGCATCTAGAGCCTTTGCATTGAGGGCTATGTGAAAACGGCTCTGGAGCTGAAGTTGCCTGTGAATGTGGAGTTGGTGCATATGAAAAAAGCATGTGGAGCATTCGTTTGTGTGGGATGCTCACCAAGCTTCATTTAATTCCTAGGCTCTCAAAGGGCACTAGGCATAGAGTGTGAAAACTGAGTTTCCTTGAGAGCTGCTTGGAAGCCTGATGGTGTGTGAAGTTAGTGAGCCAAATGGAGTTGTTCTCACCACAAGAACCACTCGGCTGATCCTTCTGCAATATGCCCTTCACCCACATGCAGTGTTTCCTTGATTGAATTAGCTCTCACACCAATATTTGCGTCTAGAACCTTTGCATTGAGGGCTATCTGAAAACGGCTGTGGCGCTGCAGTTGCCTGTGAATGTGGAGTTGGTGGCATGTGAAACCCCCATGTGGAGCATTCGTTTGTGTGGGATGCTCTACCAGGTTCATTCCTAGATAATGCACTCAAAGGGCACTAAGCATAGAGTGTGAAAACTGAGTTTCCTTGAGAGCTGCTTGGAAGCCTGATGGTGTGTGAAGTTAGTGAGCCAAATGGAGTTGTTCTCCCACAAGAACCACTCAGCTGATCCTTCTGCAATATGCCCTTCACCAACATGCAGTGTTTCCTTGATTGAATTAGCTCTCACACCAATATTTGCGGTCTAGAGCCTTTGCATTGAGGGCTATCTGAAAACGGCTGTGGCGCTGAAGTTGCCTGTGAATGTGGAGGTTGGTGGCATGTGAAACCCGCATGTGGAGCATTCGTTTGTGTGGGATGCTCTACCAGGTTCATTCCTAGATAATGCACTCAAAGGGCACTAAGCATAGAGTGTGAAAACTGAGTTTCCTTGAGAGCTGCTTGGAAGCCTGATGGTGTGTGAAGTTAGTGAGCCAAATGGAGTTGTTCTCCCACAAGAACCACTCGGCTCATCCTTCTGCAATATGCCCTTCACCAACATGCAGTGTTTCCTTGATTGAATTAGCTCTCACACCAATATTTGCGTCTAGAGCCTTTGCATTGAGGGCTATCTGAAAACGGCTGTGGCGCTGAAGTTGCCTGTGCATGTGGAGTTGGTGGCATGTGAAACCCGCATGTGGAGCACTCGTTTGTGTGGGATGCTCTACCAGGTTCATTCCTTGATAATGCACTCAAAGGGCACTAAGCATAGAGTGTGAAAAGTGAGTTTCCTTGAGAGCTGCTTGGAAGCCTGATGGTGTGTGAAGTTAGTGAGCCAAATGGAGTTGTTCTCCCACAAGAACCACTCGGCTGATCCTTCTGCAATATGCCCTTCACCAACATGCAGTGTTTCCTTGATTGAATTAGCTCTCACACCAATATTT
This sequence comes from Ochotona princeps, assembly GCF_030435755.1. Lineage (NCBI taxonomy): Eukaryota > Metazoa > Chordata > Mammalia > Lagomorpha > Ochotonidae > Ochotona > Ochotona princeps. The sequence goes on along the minus strand of NW_026697301.1, from coordinate 44,433 downwards.
GCGTCTAGAGCCTTTGCATTAAGGGCTATCTGAAAACGGCTGTGGCGCTGAAGTTGCCTGTGAATGTGGAGTTGGTGGCATGTGAAACCCGCATGTGGAGCATTCGTTTGTGTGGGATGCTCTACCAGGTTCATTCCTAGATTAAGTACTCAAAGGCACTAAGCATAGAGTGTAAAAACTGAGTTTCCTTGAGAGCTGCTTGGAGGCCTGATGGTGTGTGAAGTTAGTGAGCCAAATGGAGTTGTTCTCCCACAAGAACCACTCGGCTGATGCTTCTGCAATATGCCCTTCACCAACATGCAGTGTTTCCTTGATTGAATTAGCTCTCACACCAATATTTGCGTCTAGAGCCTTTGCATTGAGGGCTATCTGAAAACGGCTGTGGCGCTGAAGTTGCCTGTGAATGTGGAGTTGGTGGCATATGAAATCCGCATGTGGAGCATTCATTTGTGTGGGATGCTCACCAAGCTTCATTTAAGTCCTAGGCACTCAAAGGGCACTAAGCATAGAGTGTGAAAAGTGAGTTTCCTTGAGAGCTGCTTGGAAGCCTGATGGTGTGTGAAGTTAGTGAGCCAAATGGAGTTGTTCTCCCACAAGAACCACTCAGCTGATCCTTCTGCAATATGCCCTTCACCAACATGCAGTGTTTCCTTGATTGAATTAGCTCTCACACCAATATTTGCGTCTAGAGCCTTTGCATTGAGGGCTATCTGAAAACGGCTGTGGCGCTGAAGTTGCCTGTGAATGTGGAGTTGGTGGCATGTGAAACCCGCATGTGGAGCATTCGTTTGTGTGGGATGCTCTACCAGGTTCATTCCTAGATAATGCACTCAAAGGGCACTAAGCATAGAGTGTGAAAAGTGAGTTTCCTTGAGAGCTGCTTGGAAGCCTGATGGTGTGTGAAGTTAGTGAGCCAAATGGAGTTGTTCTCCCACAAGAACCACTCGGCTCATCCTTCTGCAATATGCCCTTCACCAACATGCAGTGTTTCCATGATTGAATTAGCTCTCACACCAATATTTGCGTCTAGAGCCTTTGCATTGAGGGCTATGTGAAAACGGCTGTGGCGATGAAGTTGCGTGTGAATGTGGAGTTGGTGGCATATGAAACCCGCATGTGGAGCATTCATTTGTGTGGGATGCTCACCAAGCTTCATTTAAGTCCTAGGCACTCAAAGGGCACTAAGCATAGAGTGTGAAAAGTGAGTTTCCTTGAGAGCTGCTTGGAAGCCTGATGGTGTGTGAAGTTAGTGAGCCAAATGGAGTTGTTCTCCCACAAGAACCACTCGGCTGATCCTTCTTCAATATGCCCTTCGCCAACCTGCAGGGTTTCCTTGATTGAATTAGCTCTCACACCAATATTTGCGTCTAGAGCCTTTGCATTGAGGGCTATCTGAAAACGGCTGTGGCGCTGAAGTTGCCTGTGAATGTGGAGTTGGTGGCATGTGAAACCCGCATGTGGAGCATTCGTTTGTGTGGGATGCTCTACCAGGTTCATTCCTAGATAATGCACTCAAAGGGCACTAAGCATAGAGTGTGAAAAGTGAGTTTCCTTGAGAGCTGCTTGGAAGCCTGATGGTGTGTGAAGTTAGTGAGCCAAATGGAGTTGTTCTCCCACAAGAACCACTCGGCTGATCCTTCTACAATATGCCCTTCACCAACATGCAGTGTTTCCTTGATTGAATTAGCTCTCACACCAATATTTGCGTCTAGAGCCTTTGCATTGAGGGCTATCTGAAAACGGCTGTGGCGCTGAAGTTGCCTGTGCATGTGGAGTTGGTGGCATGTGAAACCCGCATGTGGAGCATTCGTTTGTGTGGGATGCTCTACCAGGTTCATTCCTAGATAATGCACTCAAAGGGCACTAAACATAGAGTGTGAAAACTGAGTTTCCTTGAGAGCTGCTTGGAAGCCTGATGGTGTGTGAAGTTAGTGAGCCAAATGGAGTTGTTCTCCCACACGAACCACTCGGCTGATCCTTCTTCAATATGCCCTTCACCCACATGCAGTGTTTCCTTGATTGAATTAGCTCTCACACCAATATTTGCGTCTAGAGCCTTTGCATTGAGGGCTATCTGAAAACGGCTGTGGCGCAGAATTTCCCTTGAATGTGGAGTTGGTGGCATGTGAAACCCGCATGTGGAGCATTCGTTTGTGTGGGATGCTCTACCAGGTTCATTCCTAGATAATGCACTCAAAGGGCACTAAGCATAGAGTGTGAAAACTGAGTTTCCTTGAGAGCTGCTTGGAAGCCTGATGGTGTGTGAAGTTAGTGAGCCAAATGGAGTTGTTCTCCCACAAGAACCACTCGGCTGATCCTTCTTCAATATGCCCTTCACCAACATGCAGTGTTTCCTTGATTGAATTAGCTCTCACACCAATATTTGCGTCTAGAGCCTTTGCATTGAGGGCTATCTGAAAACGGCTGTGGCGCTGAAGTTGCCTGTGAATGTGGAGTTGGTGGCATGTGAAACCCGCATGTGGAGCATTCGTTTGTGTGGGATGCTCATCAAGCTTCATTTAAGTCCGAGGCACTCAAAGGGCACTAAGCATAGAGTGTGAAATCTGAGTTTCCTTGAGAGCTGCTTGGAAGCCTGATGGTGTGTGAAGTTAGTGAGCCAAATGGAGTTGTTCTCCCACAAGAACCACTCGGCTCATCCTTCTGCAATATGCCCTTCACCAACATGCAGTGTTTCCTTGATTGAATTAGCTCTCACACCAATATTTGCGTCTAGAGCCTTTGCATTGAGGGCTATCTGAAAACGGCTGTGGCGCTGCAGTTGCCTGTGAATGTGGAGTTGGTGGCATGTGAAACCCGCATGTGGAGCATTCGTTTGTGTGGGATGCTCATCAAGCTTCATTTAAGTCCGAGGCACTCAAAGGGCACTAAGCATAGAGTGTGAAATCTGAGTTTCCTTGAGAGCTGCTTGGAAGCCTGATGGTGTGTGAAGTTAGTGAGCCAAATGGAGTTGTTCTCCCACAAGAACCACTCGGCTGATCCTTCTGCAATATGCCCTTCACCAACATGCAGTGTTTCCTTGATTGAATTAGCTCTCACACCAATATTTGCGTCTAGAGCCTTTGCATTGAGGGCTATCTGAAAACGGCTGTGGCGCTGAAGTTGCCTGTAAATGTGGAGTTGGTGGCATGTGAAACCCGCATGTGGAGCATTCGTTTGTGTGGGATGCTCTACCAGGTTCATTCCTAGATAATGCACTCAAAGGGCACTAAGCATAGAGTGTGAAAAGTGAGTTTCCTTGAGAGCTGCTTGGAAGCCTGATGGTGTGTGAAGTTAGTGAGCCAAATGGAGTTGTTCTCCCACAAGAACCACTCGGCTGATCCTTCTTCAATATGCCCTTCACCAACATGCAGTGTTTCATTGATTGAATTAGCTCTCACACCAATATTTGCGTCTAGAGCCTTTGCATTGAGGGGCTATCTGAAAACGGCTGTGGCGCTGAAGTTGCCTGTGAATGTGGAGTTGGTGGCATGTGAAACCCCGCATGTGGAGCATTCGTTTGTGTGGGATGCTCTACCAGGTTCATTTAAGGTCCTAGGCACTCATAGGGCACTAAGCATAGAGTGTGAAAAGTGAGTTTCCTTGAGAGCTGCTTGGAAGCCTGATGGTGTGTGAAGTTAGTGAGCCAAATGGAGTTGTTCTCCCACAAGAACCACTCGGCTGATCCTTCTGCAATATGCCCTTCACCAACATGCAGTGTTTCCCTTGATTGAATTAGCTCTCACACCAATATTTGCGTCTAGAGCCTTTGCATTGAGGGCTATCTGAAAATGGCTGTGGCGCTGAAGTTGCCTGTGAATGTGGAGTTGGTGGCATGTGAAACCCGCATGTGGAGCATTCGTTTGTGTGGGATGCTCTACCAGGTTCATTCCTAGATAATGCACTAAAGGGCACTAAGCATAGAGTGTGAAAAGTGAGTTTCCTTGAGAGCTGCTTGGAAGCATGATGGTGTGTGAAGTTAGTGAGCCAAATGGAGTTGTTCTCCCACAAGAACCACTCGGCTGATCCTTCTTCAATATGCCCTTCACCAACATGCAGTGTTTCCTTGATTGAATTAGCTCTCACACACCAATATTTGCGTCTAGAGCCTTTGCATTGAGGGGCTATCTGAAAACGGCTGTGGCGGTGAAGTTGCGTGTGAATGTGGAGTTGGTGGCATATGAAACCCGCATGTGGAGCATTCATTTGTGTGGGATGCTCACCAAGCTTCATTTAAGTCCTAGGCACTCAAAGGGCACTAAGCATAGAGTGTGAAAAACTGAGTTTCCTTGAGAGCTGCTTGGAAGCCTGATGGTGTGTGAAGTTAGTGAGCCAAATGGAGTTGTTCTCCCACAAGAACCACTCGGCTGATCCTTCTTCAATATGCCCTTCGCCAACATGCAGGGTTTCCTTGATTGAATTAGCTCTCACACTGCAGGCCCCCGGTCTCCCAAGGATTAACTCCACAGCTTAGCTTGTTTCTCAGAGCATAACAGGATTGGTAATTTTGCCTGATACATATAGCCACTGGCTTAACCGCAAGTTCCTGCTTCCTATTGTCAAGTTATCTGCCAGGGGATTGGATAAAACTCAAGGGATTTAGGGTGGCCACTAGAGGATTGGATAAACACTGGGAGGAACTGAAGGATTTAGGGTTGCCACTACTGGGAGGAACTGAAGGGATTTAGGGTGGCCCACTACTGGGAGGAGCTAAGCAGAGTATAAAAGAAAGTCTGGAGTTGCAATAAAAATCAATCTGTCATCGATCGGCATTCGGTGTACTGCGTGTTGCCTTGTCTTGTCTCTCTGCGTTGTCTGCGTTGCAACCCTAGTCCCCTCCGCTCAGCTCGGGGTACGTGGCGACGCGGGCGTTGCCAACATCTGGAGGTCCCACCGAGATTGAGAAAGAGAGGATACGACGAAGGGTCGTCCCAAGAGTCCTGGCCAGCTGATTCAGGTAAGTGGGACGTATTGTAAGTCTCTCCTAAACTGGTAGGAGAGGGAGGTTTATTTTGAAGTATAGTCAGGTTTTAGATTTATTTTGAAGTATAGTGAGGTCTTGGTGTTTAATTTATCCGTTGAAAAGGACGATAAAATGGGTTCTGCCTTCTCACGGGATAAATTGGCCACCGAGCTTGAAGAACTTCTACGTCAACTGGGGATGCCAGTTAAATTTAAAATGATTAGAAATTTTGTTAAAGCCATTCAATCTAGCAGTCCTTGGTTTATTGTTTCAGGCAACTTCAATATTCCCGATTGGGAACAGGTTAAGGCCAATTTACAATCCTGTTTACAAAAAGACCCAGATAATTTCCCCATTGTTAACTTTTCTTTGTGGCGCTTAGTCCGGGATTCATTATTTACTGATAAAGTGAAAGTTGAGAGACAGTTAAGAGAAGTACAGACTACTTTTGAAGGAATCCAGAGGTGGGAAGTTCTACGGTCCTTGGAAGCCTGGAACGAGGTGGCCTCGAGTGAAACCACCCCGAGTGAGACCTCTTCTTTAGAGGAGAGTGAGGTCTCTTCTTTAGAGGAGAGTGAAGCCTCTTCTTCAGATGAGAACGAGGCCTCTTCCTCGGAAGAGAGTGAGGACAAACGAGATGAGGAGGTTTTCTTAAAGCGGAAAATTAAGGATAAAGAGAAGATTTTCTTAAAGCGGGAAATTAGGGACATTAAAAGAAAGTTAAAGAAAGCAGGAATAGGTGCACGTTCCTCTGGCAAACTGTCCAGTTCCAGACCACCACCATATGCCCCTAATTTTGTGACCCCTACCGCTCCTCCTGAGGAGGAAGCCGTGGGCCATTCACCCAATAATTACCCCACGCGACCGTGGAGTGACGGCCTCACTGATCAGCCAGTGGGTGGGGTTCGATGCTTCCCTGTAATAGAGGTCCCAGTTCGAGGGGGTCCCCCTCGCCGGGAGCATCAGCCCCTTCAATTTAAAGACCTCAAAAATGTAAAGCAGGCTGTTAAAGATTATGGTGCCCAGGCACCCTTTACTCTTGCACTCATAGAATCCTTTTCGAGTTTGAATCTTACTCCTAGTGATTGGATGCAATTGTGCCGCTCTGCTCTCAATGGTGGTGACTTTCTCCTATGGAAAGGGGATTTTCAAGATAGGTGCAGATTTTTTGCTGAGCAGAACGCGGCTGGGGGACACGCAGATCGAAGCCTTGAAATGCTTACTGGCACTGGACCTTTTGAGGGCATCCAACAACAAGTTAATTATGACCTAGGAGTTTATACACAGATAGCTGCTATGTGGCTCATGTTGTTTTACCTTTAGAAACCACAGCCTATATAGCCCCGACCTCCTCAGTTTATTTGCTTCTTTTACAATTACAGCAGCAGATTTGGCAGCGCACTTGTCCCTTATTTGTTGGGCATATAAGAGCGCATACCTCCTTGCCTGGCCCCCTAAGCGAGGGTAATGTATGGGCAGATTCGTTGACTCAGGTGTTGCACATATCCCTGACCATGGACCCTTATGAACAGGCAGTGCGCCTTCATAAAAGGTTCCATCTCAATGCAGCTTCCCTGAGATTACATGCTAAGGTGACTAGAGAACAAGCCACCCAGATTGTCACCAATTGTGAAGTCTGCGCTCAATATTGTTCTGTCCCATCCCTAGGGGTTAATCCCAGAGGGTTATTGCCCAATCATGTGTGGCAAATGGATGTTACCCACGTCCCTTCCTTTGGAAAACTTCAATATGTGCATGTTTCAGTTGATACCTATTCCCATGTAATATATGCCTCCGCTCATTCAGGAGAGAAATTAAAAGATGTTAAAGCCCACTGTTTACAGGCCTTTGCCTATATGGGCGTCCCCAAACAAATTAAGACCGATAATGGACCGGCCTATGTTAGCCAAGGTTTTGAGAAGTTCTGCCAAGATTTTAATATAACTCACAAAACAGGCATCCCTTATAATCCTCAGGGTCAAGCCATTGTTGAACGTGCCAACCGCACCCTTAAAGTTTATCTAGAAAAAGTAAAGAAGGGGGATGTGGCCGAGCATTGCAGCTCACCCCATTCCTTACTGGCATCTGCCATCTATGTGTTAAATTTTCTAACTGTCACTAATGATGTAGCTCCTGCAGAGCGCCATTGGCTTCGCCCTGCTAATGAGAATAAAGGCCAAGTAAAATGGAAAGATCTGGCCACAAATAAATGGCGAGGACCAGATCCAGTACTAACGTGGGGGCGAGGCTCTGTTTGTGTTTTTCCCCAGGATGAAGAAACACCTAGATGGGTTCCCGAGAGACTTACACGACAAATCTCCTTGGCTCCAACTCAGCATGATCCCACTCCTAATGATGTTCTTGCAGGATAGGAGACCTTGCAGCAGTGGTGCAACTTCCTGGTATCCTGCCCATGGGAAACGCAGATCTCCAGCTGCTCCCCGATTTACCATCATATATGTGTTACCCCTGTGAAATGGCATTTAACTGGCAGCATGGATGTTTTAGGAACAAAGCGGAATCTTGGCCATGGGGCTGATGGTCATAGCCATGATTGCAGTACTGTTTACTCTTCTTTGACGCCTATGCAGGCAACAAGCCTGGGAGCAGGTCATTATTTGACAAACCATGATGTTTTAGCTGTGGAAAATCCTAGCGCTCAAGTTTGGCTGAACATGGTGTGATGGGCAGCCAGAGACGGGTAAGATCTGGCAGCGCTGATGACCAACCTAAGACAGGATTCCCCAGGTGGGGCTCCCCATGACGGGTAAGGCGTCAACTGACTGCTAGACAACCTAAGACAGGCGTCCATTAAAAAAACAAAAAAAGGGGGACATGCAGGCCCCGGTCTCCCAAGGATTAACTCCACAGCTTAGCTTGTTTCTCAGAGCATAACAGGATTGGTAATTTTGGCCTGATACATATAGCCACTGGCTTAACCGCAAGTTCACTGCTTCCTATTGTCAAGCTTATCTGCCAGGGGATTGGATAAAACTCAAGGGATTTAGGGTGGCCACTAGAGGATTGGATAAACACTGGGAGGAACTGAAGGGATTTAGGGTTGCCACTACTGGGAGGAACTGAAGGGATTTAGGGTGGCCACTACTGGGAGGAGCTAAGCAGAGTATAAAAGAAAGTCTGGAGTTGCAATAAAAATCAATCTGTCATCGATCGGCATTCGGTGTACTGCGTGTTGCCTTGTCTTGTCTCTCTGCGTTGTCTGCGTTGCAACCCTAGTCCCTCCGCTCAGCTCGGGGTACGTGGCGACGCGGGCGTTGCCAACACACACCAATATTTGCGTCTAGAGCCTTTGCATTGAGGGCTATCTGAAAACGGCTGTGGCGCTGAAGTTGCCTGTGAATGTGGAGTTGGTGGCATGTGAAACCCGCATGTGGAGCATTCGTTTGTGTGGGATGCTCTACCAGGTTCATTCCTAGATAATGCACTCAAAGGGCAGCTAAGCATAGAGTGTGAAAAGTGAGTTTCTTGAGAGCTGCTTGGAAGCCTGATGGTGTGTGAAGTTAGTGAGCCAAATGGAGTTGTTCTCCAACACGGAACCACTCGGCTGATCCTTCTGCAATATGCCCTTCACCCACATGCAGTGTTTCCTTGATTGAATTAGCTCTCACAGCAATAGTTTGCGTCTAGAGCTTTGCATTGAGGGCTATCTGAAAACGGCTGTGGCGCTGCAGTTGCCTGTGAATGTGGAGTGGGTGGCATGTGAAACCCCCATGTGGAGCATTCGTTTGTGTGGGATGCTCTACCAGGTTCATTCCTAGATAATGCACTCAAAGGGCACTAAGCATAGAGTGTGAAAACTGAGTTTCCTTGAGAGCTGCTTGGAAGCCTGATGGTGTGTGAAGTTAGTGAGCCAAATGGAGTTGTTCTCCCACAAGAACCACTCGGCTGATCCTTCTTCAATATGCCCTTCACCAACATGCAGTGTTTCCTTGATTGAATTAGCTCTCACACCAATATTTGCGTCTAGAGCCTTTGCATTGAGGGCTATCTGAAAACGGCTGTGGCGCTGAAGTTGCCTGTGAATGTGGAGTTGGTGGCATGTGAAACCCGCATGTGGAGCATTCGTTTGTGTGGGATGCTCATCAAGCTTCATTTAAGTCCGAGGCACTCAAAGGGCACTAAGCATAGAGTGTGAAATCTGAGTTTCCTTGAGAGCTGCTTGGAAGCCTGATGGTGTGTGAAGTTAGTGAGCCAAATGGAGTTGTTCTCCCACGAGAACCACTCGGCTGATCCTTCTTCAATATGCCCTTCACCAACATGCAGTGTTTCCTTGATTGAATTAGCTCTCACACCAATATTTGCGTCTAGAGCCTTTGCATTGAGGGCTATCTGAAAACGGCTGTGGCGCTGAAGTTGCCTGTGAATGTGGAGTTGGTGGCATGTGAAACCCGCATGTGGAGCATTCGTTTGTGTGGGATGCTCACCAAGCTTCATTTAAGTCCTAGGCACTCAAAGGGCACTAAGCATAGAGTGTGAAAACTGAGTTTCCTTGAGAGCTGCTTGGAAGCCTAATGGTGTGTGAAGTTAGTGAGCCAAATGGAGTTGTTCTCCCACAAGAACCACTCGGCTGATCCTTCTGCAATATGCCCTTCACCAACATGCAGTGTTTCCTTGATTGAATTAGCTCTCACACCAATATTTGCGTCTAGAGCCTTTGCATTGAGGGCTATCTGAAAACGGCTGTGGCGCTGAAGTTGCCTGTGGATGTGGAGTTGGTGGCATGTGAAACCCGCATGTGGAGCATTCGTTTGTGTGGGATGCTCATCAAGCTTCATTCGTAGATTAAGTACTCAAAGGGCACTAAGCATAGAGTGTAAAAACTGAGTTTCCTTGAGAGCTGCTTGGAGGCCTGATGGTGTGTGAAGTTAGTGAGCCAAATGGAGTTGTTCTCCCACACGAACCACTCGGCTGATCCTTCTTCAATATGCCCTTCACCCACATGCAGTGTTTCCTTGATTGAATTAGCTCTCACACCAATATTTGCGTCTAGAGCCTTTGCATTGAGGGCTATCTGAAAACGGCTGTGGCGCTGAAGTTGCCTGTGAATGTGGAGTGGGTGGCATGTGAAACCCGCATGTGGAGCATTCGTTTGTGTGGGATGCTCTACCAGGTTCATTCCTAGATAATGCACTCAAAGGGCACTAAGCATAGAGTGTGAAAACTGAGTTTCCTTGAGAGCTGCTTGGAAGCCTGATGGTGTGTGAAGTTAGTGAGCCAAATGGAGTTGTTCTCCCACAAGAACCACTCGGCTGATCCTTCTTCAATATGCCCTTCACCAACATGCAGTGTTTCCTTGATTGAATTAGCTCTCACACCAATATTTGCGTCTAGAGCCTTTGCATTGAGGGCTATCTGAAAACGGCTGTGGCGCTGAAGTTGCCTGTGAATGTGGAGTTGGTGGCATGTGAAACCCGCATGTGGAGCATTCGTTTGTGTGGGATGCTCACCAAGCTTCATTTAAGTCCGAGGCACTCAAAGGGCACTAAGCATAGAGTGTGAAATCTGAGTTTCCTTGAGAGCTGCTTGGAAGCCTGATGGTGTGTGAAGTTAGTGAGCCAAATGGAGTTGTTCTCCCACAAGAACCACTTGGCTGATCCTTCTGCAATATGCCCTTCACCAACATGCAGTGTTTCCTTGATTGAATTAGCTCTCACACCAATATTTGCGTCTGGAGCCTTTGCATTGAGGGCTATGTGAAAACGGCTGTGGCGCTGAAGTTGCCTGTGAATGTGGAGTTGGTGGCATGTGAAACCCGCATGTGGAGCATTCGTTTGTGTGGGATGCTCTACCAGGTTCATTCCTAGATAATGCACTAAAGGGCACTAAGCGTAGAGTGTGAAATCTGAGTTTCCTTGAGAGCTGCTTGGAAGCCTGATGGTGTGTGAAGTTAGTGAGCCAAATTGAGTTGTTCTCCCACAAGAACCATTCGGCTGATCCTTCTGCAATATGCCCTTCACCAATATGCAGTGTTTCCTTGATTGAATTAGCTCTCACACCAATATTTGCGTCAAGAGCCTTTGCATTGAGGGCTATCTGAAAACGGCTGTGGCGCTGAAGTTGCCTGTGAATGTGGAGTTGGTGGCATGTGAAACCCGCATGTGGAGCATTCGTTTGTGTGGGATGCTCTACCAGCTTCATTCCTAGATAATGCACTCAAAGGGCACTAAGCATAGAGTGTGAAAACTGAGTTTCCTTGAGAGCTGCTTGGAAGCCTGATGGTGTGTGAAGTTAGTGAGCCAAATGGAGTTGTTCTCCCACAAGAACCACTCAGCTGATCCTTCTGCAATATGCCCTTCACCAACATGCAGTGTTTCCTTGATTGAATTAGCTCTCACACCAATATTTGCGTCTAGAGCCTTTGCATTGAGGGCTATGTGAAAACGGCTGTGGCGCTGCAGTTGCCTGTGAATGTGGAGTTGGTGGCATGTGAAACCCGCATGTGGAGCATTCGTTTGTGTGGGATGCTCACCAAGCTTCATTTCAGTCCTAGGCACAAAAAGGGCACTAAGCATAGAGTGTGAAAAGTGAGTTTCCTTGAGAGCTGCTTGGAAGCCTGATGGTGTGTGAAGTTAGTGAGCCAAATGGAGTTGTTCTCCCACAAGAACCACTCGGCTGATCCTTCTGCAATATGCCCTTCACCAACATGCAGTGTTTCCTTGATTGAATTAGCTCTCACACCAATATTTGCGTCTAGAGCCTTTGCATTGAGGGCTATGTGAAAACGGCTGTGGCGCTGAAGTTGCCTGTGAATGTGGAGTTGGTGGCATGTGAAACCCGCATGTGGAGCATTCGTTTGTGTGGGATGCTCACCAAGCTTCATTTAAGTCCTAGGAACTCAAAGGGCACTAAGCATAGAGTTTGAAAAGTGAGTTTCCTTGAGAGCTGCTTGGAAGCCTGATAGTGTGTGTAGTTAGTGAGCCAAATTGAGTTGTTCTCCCACAAGAACCATTCGGCTGATCCTTCTTTAATATGCCCTTCACCAATATGCAGTGTTTCCTTGATTGAATTAGCTCTCACACCAATATTTGCGTCTAGAGCCTTTGCATTGAGGGCTATCTGAAAACGGCTGTGGCGCTGAAGTTGCCTGTGAATGTGGAGTTGGTGGCATGTGAAACCCGCATGTGGAGCATTCGTTTGTGTGGGATGCTCACCAAGCTTCATTTCAATCCTAAGCACAAAAAGGGCACTAAGCATAGAGTGTGAAAACTGAGTTTCCTTGAGAGCTGCTTGGAAGCCTGATGGTGTGTGAAGTTAGTGAGCCAAATGGAGTTGTTCTCCCACAAGAACCACTCGGCTCATCCTTCTTCAATATGCCCTTCACCAACATGCAGTGTTTCCTTGATTGAATTAGCTCTCACACCAATATTTGCGTCTAGAGCCTTTGCATTGAGGGCTATCTGAAAACGGCTGTGGCGCTGAAGTTGCCTGTGAATGTGGAGTTGGTGGCATGTGACTCCCGCATGTGGAGCATTCGTTTGTGTAGGATGCTCACCAAGCTTCATTTAAGTCCTAGGCACAAAAAGGGCACTAAGCATAGAGTGTGAAAACTGAGTTTCCTTGAGAGCTGCTTGGAAGCCTGATGGTGTGTGAAGTTAGTGAGCCAAATGGAGTTGTTCTCCCACAAGAACCACTCGGCTGATCCTTCTTCAATATGCCCTTCACCAACATGCAGTGTTTCCTTGATTGAATTAGCTCTCACACCAATATTTGCGTCTAGAGCCTTTGCATTGAGGGCGACCTGAAAACGGCTGTGGCGCTGAAGTTGCCTGTGAATGTGGAGTTGGTGGCATGTGAAACCCGCATGTGGAGCATTCGTTTGTGTGGGATGCTCACCAAGCTTCATTTAAGTCCTAGGCACTCAAAGGGCACTAAGCATAGAGTGTGAAAAGTGAGTTTCCTTGAGAGCTGCTTGGAAGCCTGATGGTGTGTGAAGTTAGTGAGCCAAATGGAGTTGTTCTCCCACAAGAAACACTTGGCTGATCCTTCTTCAGTATGCCCTTCACCAACATGCAGTGTTTCCTTGATTGAATTAGCTCTCACACCAATATTTGCGTCTAGAGCCTTTGCATTGAGGGCTATCTGAAAACGTCTGTTGCTGAAGTTGCCTGTGAATGTGGAGTTGGTGGCATGTGAAACCCGCATGTGGAGTATTCGTTTGTGTGGGATGCTCTACCAAGCTTCATTTAAGTCCTAGGCACTCAAAGGGCACTAAGCATAGAGTGTGAAAACTGAGTTTCCTTGAGAGCTGCTTGGAAGCCTGATGGTGTGTGAAGTTAGTGAGCCAAATAGAGTTGTTCTCCCACAAGAACCACTCGGCTGATCCTTCTTCAATATGCCCTTCACCAACATGCAGTGTTTCTTGATTGAATTAGCTCTCACACCAATATTTGCGTCTAGAGCCGTTGCATTGAGGGCTATCTGAAAACGGCTGTGGCGCTGAAGTTGCCTGTGAATGTGGAGTTGGTGGCATGTGAAACCCGCATGTGGAGCATTCGTTTGTGTGGGATGCTCTACCAGCTTCATTCCTAGGTAACGCACTCAAAGGGCACTAAGCATAGAGTGTGAAAACTGAGTTTCCTTGAGAGCTGCTTGGAAGCCTGATGGTGTGTGAAGTTAGTGAGCCAAACGGAGTTGTTCTCCCACAAGAACCGCTCGGCTGATCCTTCTTCAATATGCCCTTCACCAACATGCAGTGTTTCCTTGATTGAATTAGCTCTCACACCAATACTTGCGTCTAGAGCCTTTGCATTGAGGGCTATCTGAAAACGGCTGTGGCGCTGAAGTTGCCTGTGAATGTGGAGTTGGTGGCATGTGAAACCCGCATGTGGAGCATTCGTTTGTGTGGGATGCTCTACCAGCTTCATTCCTAGATAACGCACTCAAAGGGCACTAAGCATAGAGTGCGAAAACTGAGTTTCCTTGAGAGCTGCTTGGAAGCCTGATGGTGTGTGAAGTTAGTGAGCCAAATGGAGTTGTTCTCCCACAAGAACCACTCGGCTGATCCTTCTGCAATATGCCCTTCACCAACATGCAGTGTTTCTTGATTGAATTAGCTCTCACACCAATATTTGCGTCTAGAGCCTTTGCATTGAGGGTATCTGAAAATGGCTGTGGCGCTGCAGTTGCCTGTGAATGTGGAGTTGGTGGCATGTGAAACCCGCATGTGGAGCATTCGTTTGTGTGGGATGCTCATCAAGCTTCATTTAAGTCCTAGGCACTCATAGGGCACTAAGCATAGAGTGTGAAAAGTGAGTTTCCTTGAGAGCTGCTTGTAAGCCTGATGGTGTGTGAAGTTAGTGAGCCAAATGGAGTTGTTCTCCCACAAGAACCACTCGGCTGATTCTTCTTCAATATGCCCTTCACCAACATGCAGTGTTTCCTTGATTGAATTAGCTCTTACACCAATATTTGCGTCTAGAGCCTTTGCATTGAGGGCTATCTGAAAACGGCTGTGGCGCTGAAGTTGCCTGTGAATGTGGAGTTGGTGGAATGTGAAACCCGCATGTGGACCATTCGTTTGTGTGGGATGCTTTACCAGGTTCATTCCTAGATAATGCACTCAAAGGGCACTAAGCATAGAGTGTGAAAACTGAGTTTCCTTGAGAGCTGCTTGGAAGCCTGATGGTGTGTGAAGTTAGTGAGCCAAATGGAGTTGTTCTCCCACAAGAACCACTCGGCTGATGCTTCTGCAATATGCCCTTCACCAACATGCAGTGTTTCCTTGATTGAATTAGCTCTCACACCAATATTTGCGTCTAGAGCCTTTGCATTGAGGGCTATCTGAAAACGGCTGTGGCGATGAAGTTGCCTGTGAATGTGGAGTTGGTGGCATGTGAAACCCGCATGTGGAGCATTCGTTTGTGTGGGATGCTCTACCAGGTTCATTCCTAGATAATGCACTCAAAGGGCACTAAGCATAGAGTGTGAAAAGTGAGTTTCCTTGAGAGCTGCTTGGAAGCCTGATGGTGTGTGAAGTTAGTGAGCCAAATGGAGTTGTTCTCCCACAAGAACCACTCGGCTCATCCTTCTGCAATATGCCCTTCACCAACATGCAGTGTTTCCTTGATTGAATTAGCTCTCACACCAATATTTGCGTCTAGAGCCTTTGCATTGAGGGCTATCTGAAAACGGCTGTGGTGCTGAAGTTGCGTGTGAATGTGGAGTTGATAGCATATGAAACCCGCATGTGGAGCATTCATTTGTTTGGGATGCTCACCAAACTTCATTTAAGTCCTAGGCACTCAAAGGGCACTAAGCATAGAGTGTGAAAAGTGAGTTTCCTTGAGAGCTGCTTGGAAGCCTGATGGTGTGTGAAGTTAGTGAGCCAAATGGAGTTGTTCTCCCACAAGAACCACTCGGCTCATCCTTCTGCAATATGCCCTTCACCAACATGCAGTGTTTCCTTGATTGAATTAGCTCTCACACCAATATTTGCGTCTAGAGCCTTTGCATTGAGGGCTATCTGAAAACGGCTGTGGCGCTGAAGTTGCCTGTGAATGTGGAGTTGGTGGCATGTGAAACCCGCATGTGGAGCATTCGTTTGTGTGGGATGCTCTACCAGGTTCATTCCTAGATTAAGTACTCAAAGGCACTAAGCATAGAGTGTAAAAACTGAGTTTCCTTGAGAGCTGCTTGGAGGCCTGATGGTGTGTGAAGTTAGTGAGCCAAATGGAGTTGTTCTCCCACAAGAACCACTCGGCTGATGCTTCTGCAATATGCCCTTCACCAACATGCAGTGTTTCCTTGATTGAATTAGCTCTCACACCAATATTTGCGTCTAGAGCCTTTGCATTGAGGGCTATCTGAAAACGGCTGTAGAGCTGAAGTTGCCTGTGAATGTGGAGTTGGTGGCATGTGAAACCCGCATGTGGAGCATTCGTTTGTGTGGGATGCTCTACCAGCTTCATTTCAGTCCAAGGCACTCAAAGGGCACTAAGCATAGAGTGTGAAAACTGAGTTTCCTTGAGAGCTGCTTGGAAGCCTGATGGTGTGTGAAGTTAGTGAGCCAAATGGAGTTGTTCTCCCACAAGAACCACTCGGCTGATGCTTCTGCAATATGCCCTTCACCAACATGCAGTGTTTCCTTGATTGAATTAGCTCTCACACCAATATTTGCGTCTAGAGCCTTTGCATTGAGGGCTATCTGAAAACGGCTGTGGCGATGAAGTTGCCTGTGAATGTGGAGTTGGTGGCATGTGAAACCCGCATGTGGAGCATTCGTTTGTGTGGGATGCTTTACCAGGTTCATTCCTAGATAATGCACTCAAAGGGCACTAAGCATAGAGTGTGAAAAGTGAGTTTCCTTGAGAGCTGCTTGGAAGCCTGATGGTGTGTGAAGTTAGTGAGCCAAATGGAGTTGTTCTCCCACAAGAACCACTCGGCTCATCCTTCTGCAATATGCCCTTCACCAACATGCAGTGTTTCCTTGATTGAATTAGCTCTCACACCAATATTTGCGTCTAGAGCCTTTGCATTGAGGGCTATCTGAAAACGGCTGTGGTGCTGAAGTTGCGTGTGAATGTGGAGTTGGTGGCATATGAAACCCGCATGTGGAGCATTCATTTGTTTGGGATGCTCACCAAACTTCATTTAAGTCCTAGGCACTCAAAGGGCACTAAGCATAGAGTGTGAAAAGTGAGTTTCCTTGAGAGCTGCTTGGAAGCCTGATGGTTTGTGAAGTTAGTGAGCCAAATGGAGTTGTTCTCCCACAAGAACCACTCGGCTGATCCTTCTTCAATATGCCCTTCACCAACATGCAGTGTTTCCTTGATTGAATTAGCTCTCACACCAATATTTGCGTCTAGAGCCTTTGCATTGAGGGCTATCTGAAAACGGCTGTGGCGCTGAAGTTGCCTGTGAATGTGGAGTTGGTGGCATGTGAAACCCGCATGTGGAGCATTCGTTTGTGTGGGATGCTCTACCAGGTTCATTCCTAGATTAAGTACTCAAAGGCACTAAGCATAGAGTGTAAAAACTGAGTTTCCTTGAGAGCTGCTTGGAGGCCTGATGGTGTGTGAAGTTAGTGAGCCAAATGGAGTTGTTCTCCCACAAGAACGACTCCGCTGATCCTTCTGCAATATGCCCTTCGCCAACATGCAGTGTTTCCTTGATTGAATTAGCTCTCACACCAATATTTGCGTCTAGAGCCTTTGCATTGAGGGCTATCTGAAAACGGCTGTGGCGCTGAAGTTGCCTGTGAATGTGGAGTTGGTGGCATGTGAAACCCGCATGTGGAGCATTCGTTTGTGTGGGATGCTCTACCAGGTTCATTCCTAGATAATGCACTCAAAGGGCACTAAGCATAGAGTGTGAAAAGTGAGTTTCCTTGAGAGCTGCTTGGAAGCCTGATGGTGTGTGAAGTTAGTGAGCCAAATGGAGTTGTTCTCCCACAAGAACCACTCGGCTGATCCTTCTTCAATATGCCCTTCACCAACATGCAGTGTTTCCTTGATTGAATTAGCTCTCACACCAATATTTGCGTCTAGAGCCTTTGCATTGAGGGCTATCTGAAAACGGCTGTGGCGCTGCAGTTGCGTGTGAATGTGGAGTTGGTGGCATATGAAATCCGCATGTGGAGCATTCATTTGTGTGGGATGCTCACCAAGCTTCATTTAAGTCCTAGGCACTCAAAGGGCACTAAGCATAGAGTGTGAAAACTGAGTTTCCTTGAGAGCTGCTTGGAAGCCTGATGGTGTGTGAAGTTAGTGAGCCAAATGGAGTTGTTCTCCCACAAGAACCACTCAGCTGATCCTTCTGCAATATGCCCTTCACCAACATGCAGTGTTTCCTTGATTGAATTAGCTCTCACACCAATATTTGCGTCTAGAGCCTTTGCATTGAGGGCTATGTGAAAACGGCTGTGGCGATGAAGTTGCGTGTGAATGTGGAGTTGGTGGCATATGAAACCCGCATGTGGAGCATTCATTTGTGTGGGATGCTCACCAAGCTTCATTTAAGTCCTAGGCACTCAAAGGGCACTAAGCATAGAGTGTGAAAAGTGAGTTTCCTTGAGAGCTGCTTGGAAGCCTGATGGTGTGTGAAGTTAGTGAGCCAAATGGAGTTGTTCTCCCACAAGAACCACTCGGCTGATCCTTCTTCAATATGCCCTTCGCCAACCTGCAGGGTTTCTTGATTGAATTAGCTCTCACACCAATATTTGCGTCTAGAGCCTTTGCATTGAGGGCTATCTGAAAACGGCTGTGGCGCTGAAGTTGCCTGTGAATGTGGAGTTGGTGGCATGTGAAACCCGCATGTGGAGCATTCGTTTGTGTGGGATGCTCTACCAGGTTCATTCCTAGATAATGCACTCAAAGGGCACTAAGCATAGAGTGTGAAAAGTGAGTTTCCTTGAGAGCTGCTTGGAAGCCTGATGGTGTGTGAAGTTAGTGAGCCAAATGGAGTTGTTCTCCCACAAGAACTACTCAGCTGATCCTTCTACAATATGCCCTTCACCAACATGCAGTGTTTCCTTGATTGAATTAGCTCTCACACCAATATTTGCGTCTAGAGCCTTTGCATTGAGGGCTATCTGAAAACGGCTGTGGCGCTGAAGTTGACTGTGAATGTGGAGTTGGTGGCATGTGAAACCCGCATGTGGAGCATTCGTTTGTGTGGGATGCTCTACCAGGTTCATTCCTAGATAATGCACTCAAAGGGCACTAAGCATAGAGTGTGAAAACTGAGTTTCCTTGAGAGCTGCTTGGAAGCCTGATGGTGTGTGAAGTTAGGGAGCCAAATGGAGTTGTTCTCCCACACGAACCACTCGGCTGATCCTTCTTCAATATGCCCTTCACCCACATGCAGTGTTTCCTTGATTGAATTAGCTCTCACACCAATATTTGCGTCTAGAGCCTTTGCATTGAGGGCTATCTGAAAACGGCTGTGGCGCTGAAGTTGAATGTGAATGTGGAGTGGGTGGCATGTGAAACCCGCATGTGGAGCATTCGTTTGTGTGGGATGCTCTACCAGGTTCATTCCTAGATAATGCACTCAAAGGGCACTAAGCATAGAGTGTGAAAACTGAGTTTCCTTGAGAGCTGCTTGGAAGCCTGATGGTGTGTGAAGTTAGTGAGCCAAATGGAGTTGTTCTCCCACAAGAACCACTCGGCTGATTCTTCTTCAATATGCCCTTCACCAACATGCAGTGTTTCCTTGATTGAATTAGCTCTCACACCAATATTTGCGTCTAGAGCCTTTGCATTGAGGGCTATCTGAAAACGGCTGTGGCGCTGAAGTTGCCTGTGAATGTGGAGTTGGTGGCATGTGAAACCCGCATGTGGAGCATTCGTTTGTGTGGGATGCTCATCAAGATTCATTTAAGTCCGAGGCACTCAAAGGGCACTAAGCATAGAGTGTGAAATCTGAGTTTCCTTGAGAGCTGCTTGGAAGCCTGATGGTGTGTGAAGTTAGTGAGCCAAATGGAGTTGTTCTCCCACAAGAACCACTCGGCTCATCCTTCTGCAATATGCCCTTCACCAACATGCAGTGTTTCCTTGATTGAATTAGCTCTCACACCAATATTTGCGTCTAGAGCCTTTGCATTGAGGGCTATCTGAAAACGGCTGTGGCGCTGCAGTTGCCTGTGAATGTGGAGTTGGTGGCATGTGAAACCCGCATGTGGAGCATTCGTTTGTGTGGGATGCTCATCAAGCTTCATTTAAGTCCGAGGCACTCAAAGGGCACTAAGCATAGAGTGTGAAATCTGAGTTTCCTTGAGAGCTGCTTGGAAGCCTGATGGTGTGTGAAGTTAGTGAGCCAAATGGAGTTGTTCTCCCACAAGAACCACTTGGCTGATCCTTCTGCAATATGCCCTTCACCAACATGCAGTGTTTCCTTGATTGAATTAGCTCTCACACCAATATTTGCGTCTAGAGCCTTTGCATTGAGGGCTATCTGAAAACGGCTGTGGCGCTGAAGTTGCCTGTAAATGTGGAGTTGGTGGCATGTGAAACCCGCATGTGGAGCATTCGTTTGTGTGGGATGCTCTACCAGGTTCATTCCTAGATAATGCACTCAAAGGGCACTAAGCATAGAGTGTGAAAAGTGAGTTTCCTTGAGAGCTGCTTGGAAGCCTGATGGTGTGTGAAGTTAGTGAGCCAAATGGAGTTGTTCTCCCACAAGAACCACTCGGCTGATCCTTCTTCAATATGCCCTTCACCAACATGCAGTGTTTCATTGATTGAATTAGCTCTCACACCAATATTTGCGTCTAGAGCCTTTGCATTGAGGGCTATCTGAAAACGGCTGTGGCGCTGAAGTTGCCTGTGAATGTGGAGTTGGTGGCATGTGAAACCCGCATGTGGAGCATTCGTTTGTGTGGGATGCTCTACCAGCTTCATTCCTAGATAATGCACTAAAGGGCACTAAGCATAGAGTGTGAAAAGTGAGTTTCCTTGAGAGCTGCTTGGAAGCCTGATGGTGTGTGAAGTTAGTGAGCCAAATGGAGTTGTTCTCCCACAAGAACCACTCGGCTGATCCTTCTTCAATATGCCCTTCACCAACATGCAGTGTTTCCTTGATTGAATTAGCTCTCACACCAATATTTGCGTCTAGAGCCTTTGCATTGAGGGCTATCTGAAAACGGCTGTGGCGCTGCAGTTGCCTGTGAATGTGGAGTTGGTGGCATGTGAAACCCGCATGTGGAGCATTCATTTGTGTGGGATGCTCACCAAGCTTCATTTAAGTCCTAGGCACTCAAAGGGCACTAAGCATAGGGTGTGAAAACTGAGTTTCCTTGAGAGCTGCTTGGAAGCCTGATGGTGTGTGAAGTTAGTGAGCCAAATGGAGTTGTTCTCCCACAAGAACCACTCGGCTGATCCTTCTGCAATATGCCCTTCACCAACATGCAGTGTTTCCTTGATTGAATTAGCTCTCACACCAATATTTGCGTCTAGAGCCTTTGCATTGAGGGCTATCTGAAAACGGCTGTGGCGCTGAAGTTGCCTGTGAATGTGGAGTTGGTGGCATGTGAAACCCGCATGTGGAGCATTCGTTTGTGTGGGATGCTCATCAAGCTTCATTCGTAGATTAAGTACTCAAAGGGCACTAAGCATAGAGTGTAAAAACTGAGTTTCCTTGAGAGCTGCTTGGAGGCCTGATGGTGTGTGAAGTTAGTGAGCTAAATGGAGTTGTTCTCCCACACGAACCACTCGGCTGATCCTTCTTCAATATGCACTTCACCCACATGCAGTGTTTCCTTGATTGAATTAGCTCTCACAGCAATATTTGCGTCTAGAGCCTTTGCATTGAGGGCTATCTGAAAACGGCTGTGGCGCTGAAGTTGCCTGTGAATGTGGAGTGGGTGGCATGTGAAACCCGCATGTGGAGCATTCGTTTGTGTGGGATGCTCTACCAGGTTCATTCCTAGATAATGCACTCAAAGGGCACTAAGCATAGAGTGTGAAAACTGAGTTTCCTTGAGAGCTGCTTGGAAGCCTGATGGTGTGTGAAGTTAGTGAGCCAAATGGAGTTGTTCTCCCACAAGAACCACTCGGCTGATCCTTCTTCAATATGCCCTTCACCAACATGCAGTGTTTCCTTGATTGAATTAGCTCTCACACCAATATTTGCGTCTAGAGCCTTTGCATTGAGGGCTATCTGAAAACGGCTGTGGCGCTGAAGTTGCCTGTGAATGTGGAGTTGGTGGCATGTGAAACCCGCATGTGGAGCATTCGTTTGTGTGGGATGCTCATCAAGCTTCATTTAAGTCCGAGGCACTCAAAGGGCACTAAGCATAGAGTGTGAAATCTGAGTTTCCTTGAGAGCTGCTTGGAAGCCTGATGGTGTGTGAAGTTAGTGAGCCAAATGGAGTTGTACTCCCACGAGAACCACTCGGCTGATCCTTCTTCAATATGCCCTTCACCAACATGCAGTGTTTCCTTGATTGAATTAGCTCTCACACCAATATTTGCGTCTAGAGCCTTTGCATTGAGGGCTATGTGAAAACGGCTGTGGCGCTGAAGTTGCCTGTGAATGTGGAGTTGGTGGCATGGGAAACCCGCATGTGGAGCATTCGTTTGTGTGGGATGCTCACCAAGCTTCATTTAAGTCCTAGGCACTCAAAGGGCACTAAGCATAGAGTGTGAAAACTGAGTTTCCTTGAGAGCTGCTTGGAAGCCTAATGGTGTGTGAAGTTAGTGAGCCAAATGGAGTTGTTCTCCCACAAGAACCACTCGGCTGATCCTTCTGCAATATGCCCTTCACCAACATGCAGTGTTTCCTTGATTGAATTAGCTCTCACACCAATATTTGCGTCTAGAGCCTTTGCATTGAGGGCTATCTGAAAACGGCTGTGGCGCTGAAGTTGACTGTGAATGTGGAGTTGGTGGCATGTGAAACCCGCATGTGGAGCATTCGTTTGTGTGGGATGCTCATCAAGCTTCATTCGTAGATTAAGTACTCAAAGGGCACTAAGCATAGAGTGTAAAAACTGAGTTTCCTTGAGAGCTGCTTGGAGGCCTGATGGTGTGTGAAGTTAGTGAGCCAAATGGAGTTGTTCTCCCACACGAACCACTCGGCTGATCCTTCTTCAATATGCCCTTCACCCACATGCAGTGTTTCCTTGATTGAATTAGCTCTCACACCAATATTTGCGTCTAGAGCCTTTGCATTGAGGGCTATCTGAAAACGGCTGTGGCGCTGAAGTTGCCTGTGAATGTGGAGTGGGTGGCATGTGAAACCCGCATGTGGAGCATTCGTTTGTGTGGGATGCTCTACCAGGTTCATTCCTAGATAATGCACTCAAAGGGCACTAAGCATAGAGTGTGAAAACTGAGTTTCCTTGAGAGCTGCTTGGAAGCCTGATGGTGTGTGAAGTTAGTGAGCCAAATGGAGTTGTTCTCCCACAAGAACCACTCGGCTGATCCTTCTTCAATATGCCCTTCACCAACATGCAGTGTTTCCTTGATTGAATTAGCTCTCACACCAATATTTGCGTCTAGAGCCTTTGCATTGAGGGCTATCTGAAAACGGCTGTGGCGCTGAAGTTGCCTGTGAATGTGGAGTTGGTGGCATGTGAAACCCGCATGTGGAGCATTCGTTTGTGTGGGATGCTCTACCAGGTTCATTCCTAGATAATGCACTCAAAGGGCACTAAGCATAGTGTGAAAACTGAGTTTCCTTGAGAGCTGCTTGGAGGCCTGATGGTGTGTGAAGTTAGTGAGCCAAATGGAGTTGTTCTAGCACAAGAACCACTCGGCTGATCCTTCTTCAATATGCCCTTCACCAACATGCAGTGTTTCTTGATTGAATTAGCTCTCACACGAATATTTGCGTCTAGAGCCTTTGCATTGAGGGCTATCTGAAAAAGGCTGTGGCGCTGAAGTTGCCTGTGAATGTGGAGTTGGTGGCATGTGAAACCCGCATGTGGAGCATTCGTTTGTGTGGGATGCTCACCAAGCTTCATTTCAGTCCTAGGCACAAAAAGGGCACTAAGCATAGAGTGTGAAAAGTGAGTTTCCTTGAGAGCTGCTTGGAAGCCTGATGGTGTGTGAAGTTAGTGAGCCAAATGGAGTTGTTCTCCCACAAGAACCACTCGGCTGATCCTTCTGCAATATGCCCTTCACCAACATGCAGTGTTTCCTTGATTGAATTAGCTCTCACACCAATATTTGCGTCTAGAGCCTTTGCATTGAGGGCTATGTGAAAACGGCTGTGGCGCTGAAGTTGCCTGTGAATGTGGAGTTGGTGGCATGTGAAACCCGCATGTGGAGCATTCGTTTGTGTGGGATGCTCACCAAGCTTCATTGAAGTCCTAGGAACTCAAAGGGCACTAAGCATAGAGTTTGAAAAGTGAGTTTCCTTGAGAGCTGCTTGGAAGCCTGATAGTGTGTGAAGTTAGTGAGCCAAATTGAGTTGTTCTCCCACAAGAACCATTCGGCTGATCCTTCTTTAATATGCCCTTCACCAATATGCAGTGTTTCCTTGATTGAATTAGCTCTCACACCAATATTTGCATCTAGAGCCTTTGCATTGAGGGCTATGTGAAAACGGCTGTGGCGCTGAAGTTGCCTGTGAATGTGGAGTTGGTGGCATGTGAAACCCGCATGTGGAGCATTCGTTTGTGTGGGATGCTCACCAAGATTCATTTCAATCCTAAGCACAAAAAGGGCACTAAGCATAGAGTGTGAAAACTGAGTTTCCTTGAGAGCTGCTTGGAAGCCTGATGGTGTGTGAAGTTAGTGAGCCAAATGGAGTTGTTCTCCCACAAGAACCACTCGGCTCATCCTTCTTCAATATGCCCTTCACCAACATGCAGTGTTTCCTTGATTGAATTAGCTCTCACACCAATATTTGCGTCTAGAGCCTTTGCATTGAGGGCTATCTGAAAACGGCTGTGGCGCTGAAGTTGCCTGTGAATGTGGAGTTGGTGGCATGTGACTCCCGCATGTGGAGCATTCGTTTGTGTAGGATGCTCACCAAGCTTCATTTAAGTCCTAGGCACAAAAAGGGCACTAAGCATAGAGTGTGAAAACTGAGTTTCCTTGAGAGCTGCTTGGAAGCCTGATGGTGTGTGAAGTTAGTGAGCCAAATGGAGTTGTTCTCCCACAAGAACCACTCGGATGATCCTTCTGCAATATGCCCTTCACCAACATGCAGTGTTTCCTTGATTGAATTAGCTCTCACACCAATATTTGCGTCTAGAGCCTTTGCATTGAGGGCGACCTGAAAACGGCTGTGGCGCTGAAGTTGCCTGTGAATGTGGAGTTGGTGGCATGTGAAACCCGCATGTGGAGCATTCGTTTGTGTGGGATGCTCACCAAGCTTCATTTAAGTCCTAGGCACTCAAAGGGCACTAAGCATAGAGTGTGAAAACTGAGTTTCCTTGAGAGCTGCTTGGAAGCCTGATGGTGTGTGAAGTTAGTGAGCCAAATGGAGTTGTTCTCCCACAAGAAACACTTGGCTGATCCTTCTTCAGTATGCCCTTCACCAACATGCAGTGTTTCCTTGATTGAATTAGCTCTCACACCAATATTTGCGTCTAGAGCCTTTGCATTGAGGGCTATCTGAAAACGTCTGTTGCTGAAGTTGCCTGTGAATGTGGAGTTGGTGGCATGTGAAACCCGCATGTGGAGTATTCGTTTGTGTGGGATGCTCTACCAAGCTTCATTTAAGTCCTAGGCACTCAAAGGGCACTAAGCATAGAGTGTGAAAACTGAGTTTCCTTGAGAGCTGCTTGGAAGCCTGATGGTGTGTGAAGTTAGTGAGCCAAATAGAGTTGTTCTCCCACAAGAACCACTCGGCTGATCCTTCTGCAATATGCCCTTCACCAACATGCAGTGTTTCTTGATTGAATTAGCTCTCACACCAATATTTGCGTCTAGAGCCGTTGCATTGAGGGCTATCTGAAAACGGCTGTGGCGCTGAAGTTGCCTGTGAATGTGGAGTTGGTGGCATGTGAAACCCGCATGTGGAGCATTCGTTTGTGTGGGATGCTCTACCAGCTTCATTCCTAGGTAACGCACTGAAAGGGCACTAAGCATAGAGTGTGAAAACTGAGTTTCCTTGAGAGCTGCTTGGAAGCCTGATGGTGTGTGAAGTTAGTGAGCCAAACGGAGTTGTTCTCCCACAAGAACCGCTCGGCTGATCCTTCTGCAATATGCCCTTCACCAACATGCAGTGTTTCCTTGATTGAATTAGCTCTCACACCAATACTTGCGTCTAGAGCCTTTGCATTGAGGGCTATCTGAAAACGGCTGTGGCGCTGAAGTTGCCTGTGAATGTGGAGTTGGTGGCATGTGAAACCCGCATGTGGAGCATTCGTTTGTGTGGGATGCTCTACCAGCTTCATTCCTAGATAACGCACTCAAAGGGCACTAAGCATAGAGTGCGAAAACTGAGTTTCCTTGAGAGCTGCTTGGAAGCCTGATGGTGTGTGAAGTTAGTGAGCCAAATGGAGTTGTTCTCCCACAAGAACCACTCGGCTGATCCTTCTTCAATATGCCCTTCACCAACATGCAGTGTTTCTTGATTGAATTAGCTCTCACACCAATATTTGCGTCTAGAGCCTTTGCATTGAGGGTATCTGAAAATGGCTGTGGCGCTGCAGTTGCCTGTGAATGTGGAGTTGGTGGCATGTGAAACCCGCATGTGGAGCATTCGTTTGTGTGGGATGCTCATCAAGCTTCATTTAAGTCCTAGGCACTCATAGGGCACTAAGCATAGAGTGTGAAAAGTGAGTTTCCTTGAGAGCTGCTTGTAAGCCTGATGGTGTGTGAAGTTAGTGAGCCAAATGGAGTTGTTCTCCCACAAGAACCACTCGGCTCATCCTTCTTCAATATGCCCTTCACCAACATGCAGTGTTTCCTTGATTGAATTAGCTCTCACACCAATATTTGCGTCTAGAGCCTTTGCATTGAGGGCTATCTGAAAACGGCTGTGGCGCTGAAGTTGCGTGTGAATGTGGAGTTGGTGGCATGTGAAACCCGCATGTGGAGCATTCGTTTGTGTGGGATGCTCTACCAGGTTCATTCCTAGATAATGCACTAAAGGGCACTAAGCGTAGAGTGTGAAAACTGAGTTTCCTTGAGAGCTGCTTGGAAGCCTGATGGTGTGTGAAGTTAGTGAGCCAAATGGAGTTGTTCTCCCACAAGAACCACTCGGCTGATCCTTCTTCAATATGCCCTTCACCAACATGCAGTGTTTCCTTGATTGAATTAGCTCTCACACCAATATTTGCGTCTAGAGCCTTTGCATTGAGGGCTATCTGAAAACGGCTGTGGCACTGAAGTTGCCTGTGAATGTGGAGTTGGTGGCATGTGAAACCCCGCATGTGGAGCATTCGTTTGTGTGGGATGCTCACCAAGCTTCATTTCAGTCCTAGGCACAAAAAGGGCACTAAGCATAGAGTGTGAAAAGTGAGTTTCCTTGAGAGCTGCTTGGAAGCCTGATGGTGTGTGAAGTTAGTGAGTCAAATGGAGTTGTTCTCCCACAAGAACCACTCGGCTGATTCTTCTTCAATATGCCCTTCACCAACATGCAGTGTTTCCTTGATTGAATTAGCTCTCACACCAACATTTGCGTCTAGAGCCTTTGCATTGAGGGCTATCTGAAAACGGCTGTGGCGCTGCAGTTGCCTGTGAATGTGGAGTTGGTGGCATGTGAAACCCGCATGTGGAGCATTCGTTTGTGTGGGATGCTCACCAAGCTTCATTTCAGTCCTAGGCACAAAAAGGGCACTAAGCATAGAGTGTGAAAAGTGAGTTTCCTTGAGAGCTGCTTGGAAGCCTGATGGTGTGTGAAGTTAGTGAGCCAAATGGAGTTGTTCTCCCACAAGAACCACTCGGCTGATTCTTCTTCAATATGCCCTTCACCAACATGCAGTGTTTCCTTGATTGAATTAGCTCTCACACCAATATTTGCGTCTAGAGCCTTTGCATTGAGGGCTATCTGAAAACGGCTGTGGCGCTGCAGCTGCCTGTGAATGTGGAGTTGGTGGCATGTGAAACCCGCATGTGGAGCATTCGTTTGTGTGGGATGCTCACCAAGTTTCATTTAAGTCCTAGGCACTCAAAGGGCACTAAGCATAGAGTGTGAAAACTGAGTTTCCTTGAGAGCTGCTTGGAAGCCTGATGGTGTGTGAAGTTAGTGAGCCAAATGGAGTTGTTCTCCACGAGAACCACTCGGCTGATCCTTCTTCAATATGCCCTTCACCAACATGCAGTGTTTTCCTTGATTGAATTAGCTCTCACACCAACATTTGCGTCTAGAGCCTTTGCATTGAGGGCTATCTGAAAACGGCTGTGGCGCTGCAGTTGCCTGTGAATGTGGAGTTGGTGGCATATGAAACCCGCATGTGGAGCATTCGTTTGTGTGGGATGCTCTACAGGTTCATTCCTAGTTAATTCACTCAAAGGGCACTAAGCATAGAGTGTGAAAACCGAGTTTCCTTGAGAGCTGCTTGGAGGCCTGATGGTGTGTGAAGTTAGTGAGCCAAATGGAGTTGTTCTCCCACAAGAACCACTCGGCTGATCCTTCTTCAATATGCCCTTCACCAACATGCAGTGTTTCCTTCATTGAATTAGCTCTCACACCAATATTTGCGTCAAGAGACTTTGCATTGAGGGCTATGTGAAAACGGCTGTGGCGCTGAAGTTGCCTGTGAATGTGGAGTTGGTGGCATGTGAAACCCGCATGTGGAGCATTCGTTTCGTGTGGGATGCTCCACCAGGTTCATTCCTAGATAATGCACTCAAAGGGCACTAAGCATAGAGTGTGAAAAGTGAGTTTCCTTGAGAGCTGCTTGGAAGCCTGATGGTGTGTGAAGTTAGTGAGCCAAATGGAGTTGTTCTCCACAAGAACCACTCGGCTGATCCTTCTGCAATATGCCCTTCACCAACATGCAGTGTTTCCTTGATTGAATTAGCTCTCACACCAATATTTGCGTCTAGAGCCTTTGCATTGAGGGCTATCTGAAAACGGCTGTGGCGCTGAAGTTGCCTGTGAATGTGGAGTTGGTGGCATGTGAAACCCGCATGTGGAGCATTCGTTTGTGTGGGATGCTCTACCAGGTTCATTTAAGTCCTAGGCACTCATAGGGCACTAAGCATAGAGTGTGAAAAGTGAGTTTCCTTGAGAGCTGCTTGGAAGCCTGATGGTGTGTGAAGTTAGTGAGCCAAATGGAGTTGTTCTTGCACAAGAACCACTCGGCTGATCCTTCTTCAATATGCCCTTCACCAACATGCAGTGTTTCTTGATTGAATTAGCTCTCACACGAATATTTGCGTCTAGAGCCTTTGCATTGAGGGCTATCTGAAAACGGCTGTGGCACTGAAGTTGCCTGTGAATGTGGAGTTGGTGGCATGTGAAACCCGCATGTGGAGCATTCGTTTGTGTGGGATGCTCACCAAGCTTCATTTCAGTCCTAGGCACAAAAAGGGCACTAAGCATAGAGTGTGAAAAGTGAGTTTCCTTGAGAGCTGCTTGGAAGCCTGATGGTGTGTGAAGTTAGTGAGCCAAATGGAGTTGTTCTCCCACAAGAACCACTCGGCTGATCCTTCTGCAATATGCCCTTCACCAACATGCAGTGTTTCCTTGATTGAATTAGCTCTCACACCAATATTTGCGTCTAGAGCCT
The DNA here is from genome assembly GCF_030435755.1 of Ochotona princeps. NCBI lineage: Eukaryota > Metazoa > Chordata > Mammalia > Lagomorpha > Ochotonidae > Ochotona > Ochotona princeps. The sequence goes on along the minus strand of NW_026697301.1, from coordinate 15,379 downwards.
TTGCATTGAGGGCTATGTGAAAACGGCTGTGGCGCTGAAGTTGCCTGTGAATGTGGAGTTGGTGGCATGTGAAACCCGCATGTGGAGCATTCGTTTGTGTGGGATGCTCACCAAGCTTCATTTAAGTCCTAGGAACTCAAAGGGCACTAAGCATAGAGTTTGAAAACTGAGTTTCCTTGAGAGCTGCTTGGAAGCCTGATGGTGTGTGAAGTTAGTGAGCCAAATGGAGTTGTTCTCCCACAAGAAACACTTGGCTGATCCTTCTTCAGTATGCCCTTCACCAACATGCAGTGTTTCCTTGATTGAATTAGCTCTCACACCAATATTTGCGTCTAGAGCCTTTGCATTGAGGGCTATCTGAAAACGTCTGTTGCTGAAGTTGCCTGTGAATGTGGAGTTGGTGGCATGTGAAACCCGCATGTGGAGTATTCGTTTGTGTGGGATGCTCTACCAAGCTTCATTTAAGTCCTAGGCACTCAAAGGGCACTAAGCATAGAGTGTGAAAACTGAGTTTCCTTGAGAGCTGCTTGGAAGCCTGATGGTGTGTGAAGTTAGTGAGCCAATAGAGTTGTTCTCCCACAAGAACCACTCGGCTGATCCTTCTGCAATATGCCCTTCACCAACATGCAGTGTTTCTTGATTGAATTAGCTCTCACACCAATATTTGCGTCTAGAGCCGTTGCATTGAGGGCTATCTGAAAACGGCTGTGGCGCTGAAGTTGCCTGTGAATGTGGAGTTGGTGGCATGTGAAACCCGCATGTGGAGCATTCGTTTGTGTGGGATGCTCTACCAGCTTCATTCCTAGGTAACGCACTGAAAGGGCACTAAGCATAGAGTGTGAAAACTGAGTTTCCTTGAGAGCTGCTTGGAAGCCTGATGGTGTGTGAAGTTAGTGAGCCAAACGAGTTGTTCTCCCACAAGAACCGCTCGGCTGATCCTTCTGCAATATGCCCTTCACCAACATGCAGTGTTTCCTTGATTGAATTAGCTCTCACACCAATACTTGCGTCTAGAGCCTTTGCATTGAGGGCTATCTGAAAACGGCTGTGGCGCTGAAGTTGCCTGTGAATGTGGAGTTGGTGGCATGTGAAACCCGCATGTGGAGCATTCGTTTGTGTGGGATGCTCTACCAGCTTCATTCCTAGATAACGCACTCAAAGGGCACTAAGCATAGAGTGCGAAAACTGAGTTTCCTTGAGAGCTGCTTGGAAGCCTGATGGTGTGTGAAGTTAGTGAGCCAAATGGAGTTGTTCTCCCACAAGAACCACTCGGCTGATCCTTCTTCAATATGCCCTTCACCAACATGCAGTGTTTCTTGATTGAATTAGCTCTCACACCAATATTTGCGTCTAGAGCCTTTGCATTGAGGGTATCTGAAAATGGCTGTGGCGCTGCAGTTGCCTGTGAATGTGGAGTTGGTGGCATGTGAAACCCGCATGTGGAGCATTCGTTTGTGTGGGATGCTCATCAAGCTTCATTTAAGTCCTAGGCACTCATAGGGCACTAAGCATAGAGTGTGAAAAGTGAGTTTCCTTGAGAGCTGCTTGTAAGCCTGATGGTGTGTGAAGTTAGTGAGCCAAATGGAGTTGTTCTCCCACAAGAACCACTCGGCTCATCCTTCTTCAATATGCCCTTCACCAACATGCAGTGTTTCCTTGATTGAATTAGCTCTCACACCAATATTTGCGTCTAGAGCCTTTGCATTGAGGGCTATCTGAAAACGGCTGTGGCGCTGAAGTTGCCTGTGAATGTGGAGTTGGTGGCATGTGAAACCCGCATGTGGAGCATTCGTTTGTGTGGGATGCTCTACCAGGTTCATTCCTAGATAATGCACTAAAGGGCACTAAGCGTAGAGTGTGAAAACTGAGTTTCCTTGAGAGCTGCTTGGAAGCCTGATGGTGTGTGAAGTTAGTGAGCCAAATGGAGTTGTTCTCCCACAAGAACCACTCGGCTGATCCTTCTTCAATATGCCCTTCACCAACATGCAGTGTTTCCTTGATTGAATTAGCTCTCACACCAATATTTGCGTCTAGAGCCTTTGCATTGAGGGCTATCTGAAAACGGCTGTGGCACTGAAGTTGCCTGTGAATGTGGAGTTGGTGGCATGTGAAACCCGCATGTGGAGCATTCGTTTGTGTGGGATGCTCACCAAGCTTCATTTCAGTCCTAGGCACAAAAAGGGCACTAAGCATAGAGTGTGAAAAGTGAGTTTCCTTGAGAGCTGCTTGGAAGCCTGATGGTGTGTGAAGTTAGTGAGTCAAATGGAGTTGTTCTCCCACAAGAACCACTCGGCTGATCCTTCTTCAATATGCCCTTCACCAACATGCAGTGTTTCCTTGATTGAATTAGCTCTCACACCAACATTTGCGTCTAGAGCCTTTGCATTGAGGGCTATCTGAAAACGGCTGTGGCGCTGCAGTTGCCTGTGAATGTGGAGTTGGTGGCATGTGAAACCCGCATGTGGAGCATTCGTTTGTGTGGGATGCTCACCAAGCTTCATTTCAGTCCTAGGCACAAAAAGGGCACTAAGCATAGAGTGTGAAAAGTGAGTTTCCTTGAGAGCTGCTTGGAAGCCTGATGGTGTGTGAAGTTAGTGAGCCAAATGGAGTTGTTCTCCCACAAGAACCACTCGGCTGATTCTTCTTCAATATGCCCTTCACCAACATGCAGTGTTTCCTTGATTGAATTAGCTCTCACACCAATATTTGCGTCTAGAGCCTTTGCATTGAGGGCTATCTGAAAACGGCTGTGGCGCTGCAGCTGCCTGTGAATGTGGAGTTGGTGGCATGTGAAACCCGCATGTGGAGCATTCGTTTGTGTGGGATGCTCACCAAGTTTCATTTAAGTCCTAGGCACTCAAAGGGCACTAAGCATAGAGTGTGAAAACTGAGTTTCCTTGAGAGCTGCTTGGAAGCCTGATGGTGTGTGAAGTTAGTGAGCCAAATGGAGTTGTTCTCCCACGAGAACCACTCGGCTGATCCTTCTTCAATATGCCCTTCACCAACATGCAGTGTTTCCTTGATTGAATTAGCTCTCACACCAACATTTGCGTCTAGAGCCTTTGCATTGAGGGCTATCTGAAAACGGCTGTGGCGCTGCAGTTGCCTGTGAATGTGGAGTTGGTGGCATATGAAACCCGCATGTGGAGCATTCGTTTGTGTGGGATGCTCTACCAGGTTCATTCCTAGTTAATTCACTCAAAGGGCACTAAGCATAGAGTGTGAAAACCGAGTTTCCTTGAGAGCTGCTTGGAGGCCTGATGGTGTGTGAAGTTAGTGAGCCAAATGGAGTTGTTCTCCCACAAGAACCACTCGGCTGATCCTTCTTCAATATGCCCTTCACCAACATGCAGTGTTTCCTTCATTGAATTAGCTCTCACACCAATATTTGCGTCAAGAGACTTTGCATTGAGGGCTATGTGAAAACGGCTGTGGCGCTGAAGTTGCCTGTGAATGTGGAGTTGGTGGCATGTGAAACCCGCATGTGGAGCATTCGTTTGTGTGGGATGCTCCACCAGGTTCATTCCTAGATAATGCACTCAAAGGGCACTAAGCATAGAGTGTGAAAAGTGAGTTTCCTTGAGAGCTGCTTGGAAGCCTGATGGTGTGTGAAGTTAGTGAGCCAAATGGAGTTGTTCTCCCACAAGAACCACTCGGCTCATCCTTCTTCAATATGCCCTTCACCAACATGCAGTGTTTCCTTGATTGAATTAGCTCTCACACCAATATTTGCGTCTAGAGCCTTTGCATTGAGGGCTATCTGAAAACGGCTGTGGCGCTGAAGTTGCCTGTGAATGTGGAGTTGGTGGCATGTGAAACCCGCATGTGGAGCATTCGTTTGTGTGGGATGCTCTACCAGGTTCATTTAAGTCCTAGGCACTCATAGGGCACTAAGCATAGAGTGTGAAAAGTGAGTTTCCTTGAGAGCTGCTTGGAAGCCTGATGGTGTGTGAAGTTAGTGAGCCAAATGGAGTTGTTCTTGCACAAGAACCACTCGGCTGATCCTTCTTCAATATGCCCTTCACCAACATGCAGTGTTTCTTGATTGAATTAGCTCTCACACGAATATTTGCGTCTAGAGCCTTTGCATTGAGGGCTATCTGAAAACGGCTGTGGCACTGAAGTTGCCTGTGAATGTGGAGTTGGTGGCATGTGAAACCCGCATGTGGAGCATTCGTTTGTGTGGGATGCTCACCAAGCTTCATTTCAGTCCTAGGCACAAAAAGGGCACTAAGCATAGAGTGTGAAAAGTGAGTTTCCTTGAGAGCTGCTTGGAAGCCTGATGGTGTGTGAAGTTAGTGAGCCAAATGGAGTTGTTCTCCCACAAGAACCACTCGGCTGATCCTTCTGCAATATGCCCTTCACCAACATGCAGTGTTTCCTTGATTGAATTAGCTCTCACACCAATATTTGCGTCTAGAGCCTTTGCATTGAGGGCTATGTGAAAACGGCTGTGGCGCTGAAGTTGCCTGTGAATGTGGAGTTGGTGGCATGTGAAACCCGCATGTGGAGCATTCGTTTGTGTGGGATGCTCACCAAGCTTCATTTAAGTCCTAGGAACTCAAAGGGCACTAAGCATAGAGTTTGAAAAGTGAGTTTCCTTGAGAGCTGCTTGGAAGCCTGATGGTGTGTGAAGTTAGTGAGCCAAATGGAGTTGTTCTCCCACAAGAACCATTCGGCTGATCCTTCTTTAATATGCCCTTCACCAATATGCAGTGTTTCCTTGATTGAATTAGCTCTCACACCAATATTTGCATCTAGAGCCTTTGCATTGAGGGCTATGTGAAAACGGCTGTGGCGCTGAAGTTGCCTGTGAATGTGGAGTTGGTGGCATGTGAAACCCGCATGTGGAGCATTCGTTTGTGTGGGATGCTCACCAAGCTTCATTTCAATCCTAAGCACAAAAAGGGCACTAAGCATAGAGTGTGAAAACTGAGTTTCCTTGAGAGCTGCTTGGAAGCCTGATGGTGTGTGAAGTTAGTGAGCCAAATGGAGTTGTTCTCGCACAAGAACCACTCGGCTCATCCTTCTTCAATATGCCCTTCACCAACATGCAGTGTTTCCTTGATTGAATTAGCTCTCACACCAATATTTGCGTCTAGAGCCTTTGCATTGAGGGCTATCTGAAAACGGCTGTGGCGCTGAAGTTGCCTGTGAATGTGGAGTTGGTGGCATGTGACTCCCGCATGTGGAGCATTCGTTTGTGTAGGATGCTCACCAAGCTTCATTTAAGTCCTAGGCACAAAAAGGGCACTAAGCATAGAGTGTGAAAACTGAGTTTCCTTGAGAGCTGCTTGGAAGCCTGATGGTGTGTGAAGTTAGTGAGCCAAATGGAGTTGTTCTCCCACAAGAACCACTCGGCTGATCCTTCTGCAATATGCCCTTCACCAACATGCAGTGTTTCCTTGATTGAATTAGCTCTCACACCAATATTTGCGTCTAGAGCCTTTGCATTGAGGGCGACCTGAAAACGGCTGTGGCGCTGAAGTTGCCTGTGAATGTGGAGTTGGTGGCATGTGAAACCCGCATGTGGAGCATTCGTTTGTGTGGGATGCTCACCAAGCTTCATTTAAGTCCTAGGCACTCAAAGGGCACTAAGCATAGAGTGTGAAAACTGAGTTTCCTTGAGAGCTGCTTGGAAGCCTGATGGTGTGTGAAGTTAGTGAGCCAAATGGAGTTGTTCTCCCACAAGAAACACTTGGCTGATCCTTCTTCAGTATGCCCTTCACCAACATGCAGTGTTTCCTTGATTGAATTAGCTCTCACACCAATATTTGCGTCTAGAGCCTTTGCATTGAGGGCTATCTGAAAACGTCTGTTGCTGAAGTTGCCTGTGAATGTGGAGTTGGTGGCATGTGAAACCCGCATGTGGAGTATTCGTTTGTGTGGGATGCTCTACCAAGCTTCATTTAAGTCCTAGGCACTCAAAGGGCACTAAGCATAGAGTGTGAAAACTGAGTTTCCTTGAGAGCTGCTTGGAAGCCTGATGGTGTGTGAAGTTAGTGAGCCAAATAGAGTTGTTCTCCCACAAGAACCACTCGGCTGATCCTTCTTCAATATGCCCTTCACCAACATGCAGTGTTTCTTGATTGAATTAGCTCTCACACCAATATTTGCGTCTAGAGCCGTTGCATTGAGGGCTATCTGAAAACGGCTGTGGCGCTGAAGTTGCCTGTGAATGTGGAGTTGGTGGCATGTGAAACCCGCATGTGGAGCATTCGTTTGTGTGGGATGCTCTACCAGCTTCATTCCTAGGTAACGCACTCAAAGGGCACTAAGCATAGAGTGTGAAAACTGAGTTTCCTTGAGAGCTGCTTGGAAGCCTGATGGTGTGTGAAGTTAGTGAGCCAAACGGAGTTGTTCTCCCACAAGAACCGCTCGGCTGATCCTTCTGCAATATGCCCTTCACCAACATGCAGTGTTTCCTTGATTGAATTAGCTCTCACACCAATACTTGCGTCTAGAGCCTTTGCATTGAGGGCTATCTGAAAACGGCTGTGGCGCTGAAGTTGCCTGTGAATGTGGAGTTGGTGGCATGTGAAACCCGCATGTGGAGCATTCGTTTGTGTGGGATGCTCTACCAGCTTCATTCCTAGATAACACACTCAAAGGGCACTAAGCATAGAGTGCGAAAACTGAGTTTCCTTGAGAGCTGCTTGGAAGCCTGATGGTGTGTGAAGTTAGTGAGCCAAATGGAGTTGTTCTCCCACAAGAACCACTCGGCTGATCCTTCTGCAATATGCCCTTCACCAACATGCAGTGTTTCTTGATTGAATTAGCTCTCACACCAATATTTGCGTCTAGAGCCTTTGCATTGAGGGTATCTGAAAATGGCTGTGGCGCTGCAGTTGCCTGTGAATGTGGAGTTGGTGGCATGTGAAACCCGCATGTGGAGCATTCGTTTGTGTGGGATGCTCATCAAGCTTCATTTAAGTCCTAGGCACTCTTAGGGCACTAAGCATAGAGTGTGAAAAGTGAGTTTCCTTGAGAGCTGCTTGTAAGCCTGATGGTGTGTGAAGTTAGTGAGCCAAATGGAGTTGTTCTCCCACAAGAACCACTCGGCTCATCCTTCTTCAATATGCCCTTCACCAACATGCAGTGTTTCCTTGATTGAATTAGCTCTCACACCAATATTTGCGTCTAGAGCCTTTGCATTGAGGGCTATCTGAAAACGGCTGTGGCGCTGAAGTTGCGTGTGAATGTGGAGTTGGTGGCATGTGAAACCCGCATGTGGAGCATTCGTTTGTGTGGGATGCTCTACCAGGTTCATTCCTAGATAATGCACTAAAGGGCACTAAGCGTAGAGTGTGAAAACTGAGTTTCCTTGAGAGCTGCTTGGAAGCCTGATGGTGTGTGAAGTTAGTGAGCCAAATGGAGTTGTTCTCCCACAAGAACCACTCGGCTCATCCTTCTTCAATATGCCCTTCACCAACATGCAGTGTTTCTTGATTGAATTAGCTCTCACACCAATATTTGCGTCTAGAGCCTTTGCATTGAGGGCTATCTGAAAACGGCTGTGGCACTGAAGTTGCCTGTGAATGTGGAGTTGGTGGCATGTGAAACCCGCATGTGGAGCATTCGTTTGTGTGGGATGCTCACCAAGCTTCATTTCAGTCCTAGGCACAAAAAGGGCACTAAGCATAGAGTGTGAAAAGTGAGTTTCCTTGAGAGCTGCTTGGAAGCCTGATGGTGTGTGAAGTTAGTGAGTCAAATGGAGTTGTTCTCCCACAAGAACCACTCGGCTGATTCTTCTTCAATATGCCCTTCACCAACATGCAGTGTTTCCTTGATTGAATTAGCTCTCACACCAACATTTGCGTCTAGAGCCTTTGCATTGAGGGCTATCTGAAAACGGCTGTGGCGCTGCAGTTGCCTGTGAATGTGGAGTTGGTGGCATGTGAAACCCGCATGTGGAACATTCGTTTGTGTGGGATGCTCACCAAGTTTCATTTAAGTCCTAGGCACTCAAAGGGCACTAAGCATAGAGTGTGAAAACTGAGTTTCCTTGAGAGCTGCTTGGAAGCCTGATGGTGTGTGAAGTTAGTGAGCCAAATGGAGTTGTTCTCCCACGAGAACCACTCGGCTGATCCTTCTTCAATATGCCCTTCACCAACATGCAGTGTTTCCTTGATTGAATTAGCTCTCACACCAACATTTGCGTCTAGAGCCTTTGCATTGAGGGCTATCTGAAAACGGCTGTGGCGCTGCAGTTGCCTGTGAATGTGGAGTTGGTGGCATATGAAACCCGCATGTGGAGCATTCGTTTGTGTGGGATGCTCTACCAGGTTTATTCCTAGTTAATTCACTCAAAGGGCACTAAGCATAGAGTGTGAAAACCGAGTTTCCTTGAGAGCTGCTTGGAGGCCTGATGGTGTGTGAAGTTAGTGAGCCAAATGGAGTTGTTCTCCCACAAGAACCACTCGGCTGATCCTTCTTCAATATGCCCTTCACCAACATGCAGTGTTTCCTTGATTGAATTAGCTCTCACACCAATATTTGCGTCAAGAGACTTTGCATTGAGGGCTATGTGAAAACGGCTGTGGCGCTGAAGTTGCCTGTGAATGTGGAGTTGGTGGCATGTGAAACCCGCATGTGGAGCATTCGTTTGTGTGGGATGCTCCACCAGGTTCATTCCTAGATAATGCACTCAAAGGGCACTAAGCATAGAGTGTGAAAAGTGAGTTTCCTTGAGAGCTGCTTGGAAGCCTGATGGTGTGTGAAGTTAGTGAGCCAAATGGAGTTGTTCTCCCACAAGAACCACTCGGCTCATCCTTCTTCAATATGCCCTTCACCAACATGCAGTGTTTCCTTGATTGAATTAGCTCTCACACCAATATTTGCGTCTAGAGCCTTTGCATTGAGGGCTATCTGAAAACGGCTGTGGCGCTGAAGTTGCCTGTGAATGTGGAGTTGGTGGCATGTGAAACCCGCATGTGGAGCATTCGTTTGTGTGGGATGCTCTACCAGGTTCATTTAAGTCCTAGGCACTCATAGGGCACTAAGCATAGAGTGTGAAAAGTGAGTTTCCTTGAGAGCTGCTTGGAAGCCTGATGGTGTGTGAAGTTAGTGAGCCAAATGGAGTTGTTCTAGCACAAGAACCACTCGGCTGATCCTTCTTCAATATGCCCTTCACCAACATGCAGTGTTTCTTGATTGAATTAGCTCTCACACGAATATTTGCGTCTAGAGCCTTTGCATTGAGGGCTATCTGAAAACGGCTGTGGCACTGAAGTTGCCTGTGAATGTGGAGTTGGTGGCATGTGAAACCCGCATGTGGAGCATTCGTTTGTGTGGGATGCTCACCAAGCTTCATTTCAGTCCTAGGCACAAAAAGGGCACTAAGCATAGAGTGTGAAAAGTGAGTTTCCTTGAGAGCTGCTTGGAAGCCTGATGGTGTGTGAAGTTAGTGAGCCAAATGGAGTTGTTCTCCCACAAGAACCACTCGGCTGATTCTTCTTCAATATGCCCTTCACCAACATGCAGTGTTTCCTTGATTGAATTAGCTCTCACACCAATATTTGCGTCTAGAGCCTTTGCATTGAGGGCTATCTGAAAACGGCTGTGGCGCTGCAGCTGCCTGTGAATGTGGAGTTGGTGGCATGTGAAACCCGCATGTGGAGCATTCGTTTGTGTGGGATGCTCACCAAGTTTCATTTAAGTCCTAGGCACTCAAAGGGCACTAAGCATAGAGTGTGAAAACTGAGTTTCCTTGAGAGCTGCTTGGAAGCCTGATGGTGTGTGAAGTTAGTGAGCCAAATGGAGTTGTTCTCCCACGAGAACCACTCGGCTGATCCTTCTTCAATATGCCCTTCACCAACATGCAGTGTTTCCTTGATTGAATTAGCTCTCACACCAACATTTGCGTCTAGAGCCTTTGCATTGAGGGCTATCTGAAAACGGCTGTGGCGCTGCAGTTGCCTGTGAATGTGGAGTTGGTGGCATATGAAACCCGCATGTGGAGCATTCGTTTGTGTGGGATGCTCTACCAGGTTCATTCCTAGTTAATTCACTCAAAGGGCACTAAGCATAGAGTGTGAAAACCGAGTTTCCTTGAGAGCTGCTTGGAGGCCTGATGGTGTGTGAAGTTAGTGAGCCAAATGGAGTTGTTCTCCCACAAGAACCACTCGGCTGATCCTTCTTCAATATGCCCTTCACCAACATGCAGTGTTTCCTTGATTGAATTAGCTCTCACACCAATATTTGCGTCAAGAGACTTTGCATTGAGGGCTATGTGAAAACGGCTGTGGCGCTGAAGTTGCCTGTGAATGTGGAGTTGGTGGCATGTGAAACCCGCATGTGGAGCATTCGTTTGTGTGGGATGCTCCACCAGGTTCATTCCTAGATAATGCACTCAAAGGGCACTAAGCATAGAGTGTGAAAAGTGAGTTTCCTTGAGAGCTGCTTGGAAGCCTGATGGTGTGTGAAGTTAGTGAGCCAAATGGAGTTGTTCTCCCACAAGAACCACTCGGCTCATCCTTCTTCAATATGCCCTTCACCAACATGCAGTGTTTCCTTGATTGAATTAGCTCTCACACCAATATTTGCGTCTAGAGCCTTTGCATTGAGGGCTATCTGAAAACGGCTGTGGCGCTGAAGTTGCCTGTGAATGTGGAGTTGGTGGCATGTGAAACCCGCATGTGGAGCATTCGTTTGTGTGGGATGCTCTACCAGGTTCATTTAAGTCCTAGGCACTCATAGGGCACTAAGCATAGAGTGTGAAAAGTGAGTTTCCTTGAGAGCTGCTTGGAAGCCTGATGGTGTGTGAAGTTAGTGAGCCAAATGGAGTTGTTCTAGCACAAGAACCACTCGGCTGATCCTTCTTCAATATGCCCTTCACCAACATGCAGTGTTTCTTGATTGAATTAGCTCTCACACGAATATTTGCGTCTAGAGCCTTTGCATTGAGGGCTATCTGAAAACGGCTGTGGCACTGAAGTTGCCTGTGAATGTGGAGTTGGTGGCATGTGAAACCCGCATGTGGAGCATTCGTTTGTGTGGGATGCTCACCAAGCTTCATTTCAGTCCTAGGCACAAAAAGGGCACTAAGCATAGAGTGTGAAAAGTGAGTTTCCTTGAGAGCTGCTTGGAAGCCTGATGGTGTGTGAAGTTAGTGAGCCAAATGGAGTTGTTCTCCCACAAGAACCACTCGGCTGATCCTTCTGCAATATGCCCTTCACCAACATGCAGTGTTTCCTTGATTGAATTAGCTCTCACACCAATATTTGCGTCTAGAGCCTTTGCATTGAGGGCTATGTGAAAACGGCTGTGGCGCTGAAGTTGCCTGTGAATGTGGAGTTGGTGGCATGTGAAACCCGCATGTGGAGCATTCGTTTGTGTGGGATGCTCACCAAGCTTCATTTAAGTCCTAGGAACTCAAAGGGCACTAAGCATAGAGTTTGAAAAGTGAGTTTCCTTGAGAGCTGCTTGGAAGCCTGATGGTGTGTGAAGTTAGTGAGCCAAATTGAGTTGTTCTCCCACAAGAACCATTCGGCTGATCCTTCTTTAATATGCCCTTCACCAATATGCAGTGTTTCCTTGATTGAATTAGCTCTCACACCAATATTTGCATCTAGAGCCTTTGCATTGAGGGCTATGTGAAAACGGCTGTGGCGCTGAAGTTGCCTGTGAATGTGGAGTTGGTGGCATGTGAAACCCGCATGTGGAGCATTCGTTTGTGTGGGATGCTCACCAAGCTTCATTTCAATCCTAAGCACAAAAAGGGCACTAAGCATAGAGTGTGAAAACTGAGTTTCCTTGAGAGCTGCTTGGAAGCCTGATGGTGTGTGAAGTTAGTGAGCCAAATGGAGTTGTTCTCCCACAAGAACCACTCGGCTCATCCTTCTTCAATATGCCCTTCACCAACATGCAGTGTTTCCTTGATTGAATTAGCTCTCACACCAATATTTGCGTCTAGAGCCTTTGCATTGAGGGCTATCTGAAAACGGCTGTGGCGCTGAAGTTGCCTGTGAATGTGGAGTTGGTGGCATGTGACTCCCGCATGTGGAGCATTCGTTTGTGTAGGATGCTCACCAAGCTTCATTTAAGTCCTAGGCACAAAAAGGGCACTAAGCATAGAGTGTGAAAACTGAGTTTCCTTGAGAGCTGCTTGGAAGCCTGATGGTGTGTGAAGTTAGTGAGCCAAATGGAGTTGTTCTCCCACAAGAACCACTCGGCTGATCCTTCTGCAATATGCCCTTCACCAACATGCAGTGTTTCCTTGATTGAATTAGCTCTCACACCAATATTTGCGTCTAGAGCCTTTGCATTGAGGGCTACCTGAAAACGGCTGTGGCGCTGAAGTTGCCTGTGAATGTGGAGTTGGTGGCATGTGAAACCCGCATGTGGAGCATTCGTTTGTGTGGGATGCTCACCAAGCTTCATTTAAGTCCTAGGCACTCAAAGGGCACTAAGCATAGAGTGTGAAAACTGAGTTTCCTTGAGAGCTGCTTGGAAGCCTGATGGTGTGTGAAGTTAGTGAGCCAAATGGAGTTGTTCTCCCACAAGAACCACTTGGCTGATCCTTCTTCAGTATGCCCTTCACCAACATGCAGTGTTTCCTTGATTGAATTAGCTCTCACACCAATATTTGCGTCTAGAGCCTTTGCATTGAGGGCTATCTGAAAACGTCTGTTGCTGAAGTTGCCTGTGAATGTGGAGTTGGTGGCATGTGAAACCCGCATGTGGAGTATTCGTTTGTGTGGGATGCTCTACCAAGCTTCATTTAAGTCCTAGGCACTCAAAGGGCACTAAGCATAGAGTGTGAAAACTGAGTTTCCTTGAGAGCTGCTTGGAAGCCTGATGGTGTGTGAAGTTAGTGAGCCAAATAGAGTTGATCTCCCACAAGAACCACTCGGCTGATCCTTCTTCAATATGCCCTTCACCAACATGCAGTGTTTCTTGATTGAATTAGCTCTCACACCAATATTTGCATCTAGAGCCGTTGCATTGAGGGCTATCTGAAAACGGCTGTGGCGCTGAAGTTGCCTGTGAATGTGGAGTTGGTGGCATGTGAAACCCGCATGTGGAGCATTCGTTTGTGTGGGATGCTCTACCAGCTTCATTCCTAGGTAACGCACTCAAAGGGCACTAAGCATAGAGTGTGAAAACTGAGTTTCCTTGAGAGCTGCTTGGAAGCCTGATGGTGTGTGAAGTTAGTGAGCCAAACGGAGTTGTTCTCCCACAAGAACCGCTCGGCTGATCCTTCTTCAATATGCCCTTCACCAACATGCAGTGTTTCCTTGATTGAATTAGCTCTCACACCAATACTTGCGTCTAGAGCCTTTGCATTGAGGGCTATCTGAAAACGGCTGTGGCGCTGAAGTTGCCTGTGAATGTGGAGTTGGTGGCATGTGAAACCCGCATGTGGAGCATTCGTTTGTGTGGGATGCTCTACCAGCTTCATTCCTAGATAACGCACTCAAAGGGCACTAAGCATAGAGTGTGAAAAGTGAGTTTCCTTGAGAGCTGCTTGGAAGCCTGATGTTGTGTGAAGTTAGTGAGCCAAATGGAGTTGTTCTCCCACAAGAACCACTCGGCTGATCCTTCTTCAATATGCCCTTCACCAACATGCAGTGTTTCTTGATTGAATTAGCTCTCACACCAATATTTGCGTCTAGAGCCTTTGCATTGAGGGTATCTGAAAATGGCTGTGGCGCTGCAGTTGCCTGTGAATGTGGAGTTGGTGGCATGTGAAACCCGCATGTGGAGCATTCGTTTGTGTGGGATGCTCATCAAGCTTCATTTAAGTCCTAGGCACTCATAGGGCACTAAGCATAGAGTGTGAAAAGTGAGTTTCCTTGAGAGCTGCTTGTAAGCCTGATGGTGTGTGAAGTTAGTGAGCCAAATGGAGTTGTTCTCCCACAAGAACCACTCGGCTCATCCTTCTGCAATATGCCCTTCACCAACATGCAGTGTTTCCTTGATTGAATTAGCTCTCACACCAATATTTGCGTCTAGAGCCTTTGCATTGAGGGCTATCTGAAAACGGCTGTGGCGCTGAAGTTGCGTGTGAATGTGGAGTTGGTGGCATGTGAAACCCGCATGTGGAGCATTCGTTTGTGTGGGATGCTCTACCAGGTTCATTCCTAGATAATGCACTAAAGGGCACTAAGCGTAGAGTGTGAAAACTGAGTTTCCTTGAGAGCTGCTTGGAAGCCTGATGGTGTGTGAAGTTAGTGAGCCAAATGGAGTTGTTCTCCCACAAGAACCACTCGGCTGATCCTTCTTCAATATGCCCTTCACCAACATGCAGTGTTTCCTTGATTGAATTAGCTCTCACACCAATATTTGCGTCTAGAGCCTTTGCATTGAGGGCTATCTGAAAATGGCTGTGGAGCTGAAGTTGCCTGTGAATGTGGAGTGGGTGGCATGTGAAACCCGCATGTGGAGCATTCGTTTGTGTGGGATGCTCTACCAGCTTCATTCCTAGATAATGCACTCAAAGGGCACTAAGCACAGAGTGCGAAAACTGAGTTTCCTTGAGAGCTGCTTGGAAGCCTGATGGTGTGTGAAGTTAGTGAGCCAAACGGAGTTGTTCTCCCACAAGAACCACTCGGCTGATCCTTCTTCAATATGCCATTCACCAACATGCAGTGTTTCCTTGATTGAATTAGCTCTCACACCAATACTTGCGTCTAGAGCCTTTGCATTGAGGGCTATCTGAAAACGGCTGTGACGCTGAAGTTGCCTGTGAATGTGGAGTTGGTGGCATGTGAAACCCGCATGTGGAGCATTCGTTTGTGTGGGATGCTCTACCAGGTTCATTCCTAGATAAAGCACTCAAAGGGCACTAAGCATAGAGTGTAAAAACTGAGTTTCCTTGAGAGCTGCTTGGAAGCCTGATGGTGTGTGAAGTTAGTGAGCCAAATGGAGTTGTTCTCCCACAAGAACCACACGGCTGATCCTTCTTCAATATGCCCTTCACCAACATGCAGTGTTTCTTGATTGAATTAGCTCTCACACCAATATTTGCGTCTAGAGCCTTTGCATTGAGGGCTATCTGAAAACGGCTGTGGCGCTGAAGTTGCCTGTGAATGTGGAGTTGGTGGCATGTGAAACCCGCATGTGGAGCATTCGTTTGTGTGGGATGCTCATCAAGCTTCATTTCAGTCCTAGGCACAAAAAGGGCACTAAGCATAGAGTGTGAAAACTGAGTTTCCTTGAGAGCTGCTTGAAAGCCTGATGGTGGAGACTGAAAAAGATGGCCGACCGCAGAGAGCTGGTGTAGGGTGGAGTAGGGAAGGAGGGGAGCCGATCCAGCAGAGAAGCAGGCCAGGAGGCGCGAAACTGTAGGGAGAAGAGCGAGAAGGTCACTGGAGTTCACTAAAGCAAGAAGATCTACACAGCGTGAAGGTACAGCCGCAAAAAGTAGGAAAGAAAA
>NW_026697300.1:0-33963 GCF_030435755.1 Ochotona princeps | reverse complement strand
CATGCAAAGATAGCGGACACTCCGACGGTTGGATTGAGAAGCACACGCAGTATGTGAAAGGGGGGAGGGTCGTGCGTCGAGTGAGGTTTACGCTAATACCGCAGTGCGAGACAGTTCGGACGAGTCACATCTGGAGTCACGAAGTCACTCACACCCGGTGCCGGCGTAACCACAAACGGATCGCGCTGACTGTTAGTAATGGTGTGTTCGAAACAAAAAAGACGATACCAGCGTAGCGATCTTGTGCATCGTCTCAAGAACGCTATCAGTAACTAGTGAAGACAGGTGCTGCGGGCGCATGTATCCGCACAAGGCGTCATACTTTGTGGGACATCACACAACGTGACGGCCGGTACAGACTCCATCTCGGTGCATATTGCGTACTGGAACAGCAACGTGTTCGAATAGAGCTCAGACAGGAGCGGGGGGGTGTCGGTCGTCAGGACAACCAGACGAAGCCAAGTGCGGGAGCCCGGCTAGTGGTTTTGTAAGGAAGTTCCCGTTTGCATGAGGGGAGGGGTGGGATGGAAAGAGCTACAAACCCACTTACAAAAGCAGTACACGACTTGCTCGCAGACTTGAATTTGTGCCACGGTGGCCCTTGAACCGTATGTAAATCTCTTGTAGACTCTTACCGGATAGTGGCATTCCTCAGCCAGGCAGTGCACAGCTCTACTTCCGCTGGAGCTGGGTTCGCTTACACAGACGGCAATGATTCCTTGTTGCGGCTTTCAACATGTTCACCTACAGTTGGGTATCGCGAGGTACTGTGCAAGGTTTTGGCTGGCGGCTCTGGTGTTGCGTAGCATTTCACATGAAAAGCCAAGCGCATGTCTGTACATCGGAGGGATAGAACCTGGAAAAAACTATGAGTTGCTATGTTTGCAGGATGCCTCAAATCAACTCCTGCACTTGCTCGAGTACTGTACGACACCCGTTGCTATCACACGACCCGTCCACAGTGTGACATAGCTTTCCCAAAGGGTGTTTGTGTGAATTCTCCTCCGCTTCGTTCTGAGAGTGTGAGCATTTGGCAAAGTTTCATGATATTGAGGCCAAGGACTCTAGGAATCTGTTGGGCCGCAGTCAAGTGGACATAGATTAGCAGACCGCACAAGGGAGAGGCGGCCGAGGTAGATCTCTCTCCCCATGAAGCGCACCCACAGCGACCGCTCAAGGATCAAGCAGATGTATTTCGAGCTCCTGTCAATAGTATTGAGACGAAATCGTCACGCTTGCAAGTGACGCTACAGAGGTGTATGTATATATGTATATATTATGTGGTTAAGTGAATCCAACACTTTCTCCGATCCATTGAACCCGTTGTCCGACAACACCAATACCCGGCTGTGCGTCAAGAACCCCTTGTAACACTAAGAATCCTTGTAATGAATTGGATGGTGCGTGCTTCATGTGTTGCTATTCTAGTAGGCCTGGTTCTTTCGCTTGTGAGAGTCACTATACCCCTTGAAACGGTTGTGAGCCTTGCACGTGCATTTCTAACACCAGCCAATTCGTCTTGTCCGCATTCGGTAGATATCAGGCCAAATCTGGGTAATGAATTGTGGTTGAGGAGGATAGAAGAGTGAGGGGCGTCTCGTAGAACGGCAAGCACTTCCGAAGACACGCAGAAAAGACACCAACTCCAAATGCAGAACCTCGGGTCTGACGGACGGGTACTCAATATAATCGCAGTCAATCGTGGCTCCCAAGGCAAAATATGGAGCTCCCTTAACACCACAGCAAGCGTACACTCCGTGTATGAATATAGGAATAATACACGCAGCCCGTGAGCCATTCTCGATTGTTCCTTCGAAATGGTTCCACGGACTTCGCCCACAATGCGTTACACTGGCCACATAAACACTAGTGAGTGCTCTGGCCACTATCTCCATGAGTGGCAGACGCCGGCATTCTGAGTATTATGCTGTCGAAGATAAGCTAAACCTGCTCATAAACCGCGGGAAGCTCGCTTTTCAAGCATTTAAGAAAAACTCTTTCATTGACGGGCTGGTATTTCCCGCGCAATGCAGCTATGGCTTCAATACTACTGTGCAACGGCTTACGTAAGTCAAATAAGTGTTCTGAAAATCACAGCGACTGAGGGATGCGCGTGTTGAAAAGTCACCGCAGCTCTACAAATGAGTATACCAAAAATCCGCGCCCTGGTCAGTGCTGGGTCGTTTGAATTCTGCAAAGTGCATGCTTGCTGGATATAGGCTCATACCGGTACGCTGAGGTTATCGCTTGCCAGGAGACATTTGCAGAGGTCCTTAGTCTATGATTTCCATTAGGCCTCCTGCAGGTGATGTTTCAAACTTCTGGTGAAAAAGGAACGGCCGAGCGGGAGCGAAGCCACCTCAACAGAAAGAGAAACCCTGATACAAAGCCGAGCCCTGAAGACGCGTCGGTGAATAGGTTTTTGCCGTCTCATGTCACCGTAAGGTGGAACTATGACGCGGGAAGCGGGAACGAAGTCACTTCAACAGAATCAGATATCTCGATAGAAAAACGCGAAAGACGCGTCAGTGAGCTGTTTTTTCCCGGTCCGCGTCAACGGCTCCATTCCCGCACTAGATCACGTGCGCTTGTGTCAGAAGGTATACCGGCTAACTGCGACTTGTGTGCCTTGCGAGGGACAAGAAGACCGTAAGAGCGGGCTTGTTCACAGTTTTACCCATCAGAGTCTTCATTCTAGATTCTTCGGGGCGTTAAGTACGCTAGCTCACGTCTGTACAGGGGAGAGAACATTCCTGTGTACCTCCAAGCGTTCCTAGAATCGTCTGCCAGCATTTTTCCCCATCCTGTGCATTGTTGTAGTTGCAGGCCTGCGCCCGTAGACCCGTGCCCTGACGAGGCGAAAAACAAGCGTATTTCAATGTCGAGGTGCCACTTTTGTGAATTAATGAGGCCGGCACTGGCACAGACATGACATGTCATCTGTGTTGTCACTTCAAAGCGCATCACGTAGCGCCGCTAAATGAGAACTCACACAAAGCTAAGTTCGTACAGGTATAGTTAGCACTCACGCAAAGAGACACACTTGTGCACATACGTGTGCAAATATATATCTTGACAAAAATATATCCGAAAAGCTGTGATTTGGTGCATTCCAGCGTGCGTAAACGAAGCTCCGCTGTACAAACTCCTGGCACCAAAGAGTGAAATGGAACGGAAATGGTGCTCTTTCCGGCCGACTCTACTGGGAGCCAATCATTGCCACTGATGTTCAGCATATGAATAACGCATCAGCCAAGATATTTGTTAGCAATTCTCGAAGTACAACCGATTGTGCTAGACGTCAACCTACGCAGCGCTTAATCAGAACAAGTGTCAAAAGTATTTTTAGTGGCAAATTATCTGGCAGAATGGTAGTGGAAGTGCACTGTAGCGCCGATCAGGATGTCCAAATTTCTTGTCTTACCGTAGGTAAGCCTCGTAATCAACTCGTGGCTTGTGGCAGACTTGCATAGTACTACTTATGGATGCGCTACATTTCCTAGCTGCAGGCAATATTTTACAGCTCCAATGGTGCTACACTTCGAGTGCCTTACGAGAATTCCTGCTGAAGAGACCTCTATTTTCCATCATGGGAAAGACTGTCCGATATCCTCGCATACATCTGTACTTCTTGATACGATAATTCTTCTATCTTCCTCCCTCTATCCCCACCAGCTTGAACAGTAGTAGAAGTCTGCATGAAAAAATTCATATCATGCGTTTCCATGTGTGTGCTTGCCGAGCGTCTGACGCTGCACCTCCACGTAAGGTCATGAATGATCAAGGATAGGTACAACGATCGCTATAGACAGACATGAACGTTCGCCTACACAGGATACAGAGTAGCCCTTACGCGCAGCACAAGCAGCTTTCTCCACACTCCACACTGGTGTGTAGCCCTGCATTCGATCCGAGGTGCACATCTGTGGTCGAAACCTGGCGATTTGTCACACACATTACACAAGCAAGAGACAGGCACGGTAAAAGGTGCGTACGTGCACGCACAGCCGATATCATGATTTCTTACCGCCTATACAAATTTCATATATCAACGTATACTTACTTATATATACCTCTGGACACGACGACAGTCTCAGCCACTTTACAAGTATGTGCAAACACATCCGCGCACACACTGTATAGCTGTACAAACGACAGCACAGTAGGAGGCCTACGATCATTCCGCAGCTTTTTCAGTATGTAGGTGCTTGTGACGTACTTCATATTTCCGAGAAAGAGGAAGAGAGAGAGAGAGCCACATGCAGTACGCCATTCCCCACGGCCGGAATTTTCAAGTGTCAAGTTGGCCCTTAGAGAGACAAAAGCGACGGGGATATACAATAAGTCTCGCAAGAGAAAAGATTGACTTGCAGTGCATGAGGTTTCACAACATGTACAACAATGCGGACCTCAAGAGCGAGCCTGATTCATGTACTATCACTACGCAGCTGCTCTTGAACTAAGTCGCGTGCGCCTCAAGAAAACTTTCCACTTTGTACAGTGTGTTTTAACCAGTACATCGCTATCCACTGCAATCGTGAATGATTAGAAGTGGCACATCACGTGTACGGCTGGCTTCGATAATATCATATATATACATATATATATACACAATTACGGCCAGCGTCTACGCAGAGAACGCAAACGGCAATCAGAGCACTCCACTGCCTTGTGTTGGATCTATAGGTACGTATATTGATACAGCGTCTTCCCAGAGACAGACCACTATACCTCACTGTACTGCGGAGTGATGCAGATTTTGATTACCTCCGCTGAAGAGCCTGCTTCCCCTCATAAGGTGTTGTGCAGCAGCGTTCAAACGTAGCCTCTGGGCACAAGTGTACCCAGCAGCTGCCAACCACCTCCTACGAAGTCTTCCGTTCGTTAGTTACCTCGCCTACGTGACTTTCATATGCACAAGAGCGACACTGCAAAGCGCAGGAGGATCTCCCTGCAGCGCCGCTATATCGACCACTCGGCATTCTGCAGGAAAGGCGATTGAGGTTGTTGCATTAGCATTCGCGCATGCTGTTCGAGTCACCTAAGTACTAGGGATATCCCTCGTCCAGGTATCAATATCCGGCTCATTCAGTCCGTTGCAGCCGCCGCTACTACCACACATGCCCCTCGTGCTGTTGCTGCAGCTGGCAGTAGTGATCACTGCAGTTGTCGCTAGCGTCGCTGCCTTTGTTGCTGTGGCTGAGCGTGACGGGTTTTTCCCCGTGGCAACGGACGTTTACAGCAAAAAACTTTCTATCCTCTGTGGGCCCTCCGTATATGGGATCGTCATCAGTATCAAAAGGAGGCCCAATACTCAAGTGCTGCTGCCTACGCCGTCATCTCCGAAAAGGTAATACGCCTGGAAGAGCAAATCATCGGCAGATACTCAGTTGGAGTGCATTTGTCAGGGTCTCGAGAGGTAATGGATACGCACCCATGGAAACTTTTCGTATGCAGCAGGGACGCCCAGAGAACACTACTTATTGTGGACGGACATCCACACAATCAGAAGTCTACCAGAGGCATCCGAGTCATGGTATACACATTATCATGCAGGCGCCTATGCCTCTTCCCCGTGTAATTCTACATTTGTACAAAACCGCTTGACAAAGTTCATGCGCCCGTTTCCGCGTGCGGGACTGTTTACCGCTTGGGCCGGGAGACGTGAACCCAGTAGTACGTGCGTTCCGCCATCTACAGCATATGCGCCAGCCTTACATTGACTAATCCATGCTTCGACAGCCTAATAAATGCGGTCCCTCTCCTTACTGTACGTTTGTTGTGATAGCTATACACACAACTCTTCATTGAAGAACTTTTTTGAGCTTTGCGTGCGTCCATAGCTTCTAGACTGGGAACTGTCATTACGTGTGATTCTACATATTAGGCATAAATGCAAAAGAAGCAAGTCAGATGAAGCCGTCCTTGTTACTCCTTTCATTTCTGCTTCACTGAATTTGCAGTTGTGTATTTTACTGTAAAGGGTATCTCAAGCGTCCTGAGCAAGAGGGATACTATGAACTAGTCTCCGACAAGAAGCAGAAGAACAGGAAAACGTCTTGAAGGCACTAGGACACCTATGCGTTCAGTGGACAGAAACTAACAAGCAAGTCCCTCACCCTAGAAACCTTGTTACCTGATATTCTGCTTTTTCAACTGATCGGAGTAGGGAGATTTCTGTGCCGAACCTTGAAGCATTTCGGTTGCTCACCTTTCCGCAAAGGACTATCGTCTCACTGATGCAGACGCAAACACAGCAAATCACTGTATCTGTGCCTACGCCCTTCTCCACACCCGGTACACTTAATTTTATCTGTGTACGCGGAGCTCCGGAAGACAGAAGTACACTTCAGCCTACGCACTGGTGCGTTGTCGGCCCAGTACGCAACCGCGGAGGAATGCAGTGCAGCTCCGCAGTCACGGAAAAGTGATGTATTTTCGTGTTCGGTTTCTTTTGTTTTTCTTGAAGCCATATCTCTACAGACCTACCAAAATGAAATATCTCTCACTCGTAGTTCCCACAGGGGACCGTCAAACTAGGTAAAGAACACTGTTGAGCCGCTATGCCGCTGATTACGTTTTGATCTTGTCACACTAGTCGAGATTTACGCCCCGCTTCAGCCCGTGGCCCCGCCACGGTTGCAGCCGTGCATACCTGTGGTCGTCTTGTTCGCATCGGCAAGAGGCGAGGACATTTCAGTGAGGGGTTCGGCGTGTGTAGGGAGAGCCACACCAGAACAAGGAAGTTGCGGACCAGGTTTTGCACAAAAAGTCGACCATAATGCTTCAATAAAGAATTGCCGTGGGAATGGCTATGTTAGAGGAAAGAATTGGGGAGTAATACCACGCACTAGTAGAGAAACGAACCCGAAGACGAGATTCTCATGCATGGACATATAAGACGAGAGGGGGAACAGAAAACTAAGAAAACAGACCTCTCCCCACAGCATGTAGTAGTTTTGACGAGCCGACCCGATACACTTCGCTTGCAGGTACAAGTGTGCAAAAGGAACACATGTGCATCTATGTAGGTCGATATGGCCTCCAGCTTTTGGAGCACTTTGTTTTCCCTGCCGCCTGTGGATTCATCATGAATGTATCACACGCGTACAAACCTATATTTCCTGCAGAATCCGTAGCTGTCCTACGTCTACACACGTAATCCTGCGCTTGTCCGCAGTATGGCACTTCTTGATGCACGAGGCGTAATATTTTACGAGCTACAGGTAAAGTGGCATCAAAGGGCAGATGAGAACTTTGGCCTGCGAACGCAGAAAGGCAACTGGCTACATACCGGTACGCCAGCGATCAACTACTTTAGTGTAAGTGTATACGGAAACACGCGCAGATACTGGAAATGCGCCAGAGAGGCCTGGAATATACCTTCGAGCGTACACATAATGGTGCTCCACGCCATGGCAATCGGTCGAGAAGCGCCGTGATCGCGAGATCAAGCGCCATATAGCAGAAATAATATGAAGCTGTGGACAGAAAATTTGTTCAGATAATAGGGTCGTCTACAAGCAGCTATTGGCGTGAACTGTCTTTGCAAAATCAACATATTGAAGCATCCATGAAGAATCTTTCTTCGATGGCGTATAGCTGAAGAACTCGTATTTCGAGACGTGCTGTGTTATTGCCACAAGGTTCACGTCATTTGTCAGTGGAGCACGCCCGGAGTACTCTCGTGCAGAAATGCCCGACCGGTTTTGACGCACCGTGCCGCATTTACACGTAGGTTAGTGCGTCTTGTGTCGTCTCCACAGCTTAGGAACTTCCGTACCCTACAGTGAATGCTTGTGGACCTTACAAAATAAGCAGTCTGAACACATGTGCCCCCCTAGGGGCACTGTTTACATCGATATCTACGCGTATCTCCGTATACGTCCACACACCTACACTCTAGCACAAAATCGCATTTGTGGGCTTTTAGACCGGGTAGACGCCGATGCACATTCATACGTGCGTCTAGGTGCTCTTCCGGAGTCAACCACCTGCGCCTTTTGCCATGCCGCAAAGACTTCGCCGCCGTCTGTTGCATGTTGATCTTGACGCACAGCACTGGAATCTCTTGACTCGCTTTCTGCTTTCTATCCTGCGGCAGCGACAACGACAGCAACAGTCCGCACACATGCGTGCTGCAGGAGAACTTAAAAGAAGATGCACGGGTAGTTAGTTCAAGAGCAGGCTGCCGGCATCACGTGCACTGACTAGCGTATACGCTCCCATGTTTCTCAAGATATCAGTAAAAGCGTCACACACCAGGAAGACCCGCCAATATGGCTCAAAGACTCGGGCTCGCTAGCGTCGAACTCCTAGCCTAGCAGACCCAGGCCTCGAGGACCGGTTTTGCGAGACACGTGCCTCGGAGACATAAAGCTCAATAAATGGACACCAGGAGTATACGTCTTGCTGCTGCAGCACGGAAGGAGAGGTATCCATCGGATGCAGAGATGGATCCTTGACGGCAGGAGACTGTTCTTTTCAATTCGCTGATGTATCAGGTCCTCAAAGCTTTTGATTGAGCTACGATTCCACGAAAACATAGTAGCGCGCTTGAATTAATACATTATCTAGGATACAGACACAGTCTTATACGTCTTCTCGTTCTTTCTACAGCCTGGCAGGGGTAGCAACAGCACAAACTCTGGACCTGAGGAAAATGCGCACCGCAGCAAACTTCTCTACTCTTAGACGAGTCGTCAACGGTGTACGTACACGCGTTACACTTGATAGGTTGGAATCTACTCTCAGATTCTTGTATGCATGAAGATGACCACAGAGGAGCCCACGAAGCCCCGCAATCACGTATGTAGTCGCCCAGCACCAACACAGTACACTTCGTACGTATATATCGTACGTACGATATACGTATTCAAGCACACATACATATATTTATACATATGTGTGTATCTCTCAGATTACATATACATGTTTACATGTGTTATAGCGCACACAACGAAACGGTTTTGAATGTATCAGCGAAGGGGTTTCGCCATATACA
Organism: Ochotona princeps; assembly: GCF_030435755.1. Lineage (NCBI taxonomy): Eukaryota > Metazoa > Chordata > Mammalia > Lagomorpha > Ochotonidae > Ochotona > Ochotona princeps. The sequence continues at coordinate 24,959 of NW_026697300.1, read as the reverse complement.
GGTGATAGCTTTATTGACGTGATACAACGCATGCGTGTAACTTCCCAACGTGCCAACATATGGAGCAAAGCGCTTCAAAAGGCTCGCAGGCGCATACGAAAAAGGTAGGTTGCGTGTTTCTTGCAGGTCAGTCTCCACCAGGCTGGTATCGCGCCGTTCCTTCATAACCACAACGCGTAGGAGAAGGCGCTCGACCACCAGTCCCGCAACTTCCCCGGGTGCTAGGCAGTAACTGAGCGTTCCTTCCTGGAAGCGTGGTCCCAAATCCACCTTGTTAGAAGGTATTCTTGAAATGTGTAAGGTTCCGGTATGTCGCCACCCTGATCATTACCGTCGAGGTAGAGCCATGCGAGTATATATTACGAAAACCGTATAGTGCATACACGTGACGGTGAGCGGTTTGCGGCACTTCAGTGCCGTCTGAGGTAAGAGGAACAAAAGGCTATCTAGACGCCTCGATACTGAGAAATGAACGCTCATTTGTTGTGTGTTAGGATTTCATAATTTCTTGCGTGTCAGTAGGCACATACAGTGTGCATTTTCTTATACAACGAAGAGGGATATTCTCTTGAACAGAGTCCTAGAACAGGACTGCAAGAGCCTCCCCTCTTGCAGCGGAGGCAACTTCGTCATACATGCCGTCAGTGTGTGTGTGTGTGTCTGCGTCTGTGTGTGTGCATGGGAGCACTTCACAGCTCTTCTGATGTCATGAGGTACATAACACATGCGGTGACGAAGGGAGAGACGTGGTGTAGCAACCGCACCAGATGGCCAAGGCAGGGGTTCTACAAATCTTGTAGCAAATAGTCAAAACATTCAATGGCGGGACCAACTCTCGGAAGATGCGGCACGCTTAGAGCTCTATTGGGTGGAGCGATGCGCTCCCTTCTCCCAGTTGACATAGTCGCAGCATAGTATGTACTGTAGTCTTCAAGCTTGAACATCAACTGTGGAGCTCGTCTCCCTAAGTGTTTATCTACTCATGTCCAGCGCGCTCCTAACCCGGCTTGCGTGCCCACCACTTCACCGCTCAGAGCCTGCCATGATTGGCGTTGTGATTGCGTGCTGCCCTCCTTGTGCACTCACCTTTGGGCTGCAGCACACGGCGAACGATATAGGGAGAATCAGGTAGGCTGGGACGGAGAGAATATTTTTCCGGTTGTGAACCGCCCACTACAACGGGATATCAACTAGCATGTGTGGAATCGGAGTCATGTATGTAAAATTCCTGCTCTCTGCTCCCCTCTTCTTCATTCAGTCTTGAACTAGTGAGAGCTGGCTCAAATGAGAACGTTTCCTTGAAACTCCACATTAGGGAGTCATCAAAAAAAGCTGCACACTATTCACAGATGCGGAGCGATTCAAGATATGCGACTAACCAGTTCCAGCCACACACTTTCAACTTAGCTTGCCGCTTGTTACCGTAGTGCTTCTCGTATCCGTGGGTGGGACTACGATTTCTGATCGACTGTGACATGCAACAATTGTACCCTCGAAAGTCTGATCGCTTGCGACATACAAGAGTTCCAACCTCCGGGCTTTTGCGGTGTTCCGCGTGCACTCGGCTTTCCGGTCGCCATCACCTTCGCACAGCGGGCGACACATAGTGTCAGCTCCAGAAGCGAAGAATCACCAGCGCGTCATTTTTTCGAAAGGACTCAAGCTAGTCCTGCATCAATTGCATCGGTCTGCTCTACCACGAAACACCGTTCTCTTTCGTGGTGAGTCCGGTGGCTCCTGTGTGCCGTAAACCAGGTGCTGGTCGACGCAGCGCCAGTTCGGTCGCATGTGACGCCGAATCGTACCCTATAAAGCGCAGTGCCTGAGTGCATGCCAGTGCGGATTCGGCCGGCCGGCCCGATGGATATGAATAAGGAAGTACGTCTCTCGCTCTGTTTCGCACATGTGATTTCCAGCTCACGATCAAGGTGCCCCCCTTCGATCGGTTGAGTGTACGCGACACTCTCAATCGGTAGCAAGGGTACAGGCGGCACACTTCTGTAGAGTAAAAGAGTACAGCACAGCGGTAGGCTGAAGCGTCCCTGCAGGGGGGGGACTGGGGTCGTGATGACAGGCGATTGTGGGGTACGACACTCAACAAGAGTGTACGGCTAGTTTCCCCCGCAGCGTATGTCCGCACAAATGCAACCCGGGGTGTTCACACCGGAATTGTCGTCCTAACCGGCGCAGTATGAATTGCGCGACAGACGTGGTGAGCAATGTTCACGTTGGTCTCCGAAGCACAACGGGCCCTTCGCTGTAGGGGGACGTGTCGCCTGCGCAAAACTGGGTACTAGTACCCAAAAGGGAGCTGCCGTGTGGCACAAGGAGAATGCTGCTCATGTTTCAAAAAGCGGTCGAATGTCCGTAAGAGACGAGACATTGCGAAGGCACTCCGTTTCATGAGAGAGGAAACGTGACGGCAGTCGTCACGACACGCGTGTAGTAACCTATGTCCCAGGTGTACCGGTACATACGCATCCCTCAAAGCCTGTGTGCTGACTTCCGCACCCAATTAGTGTCTCGGGCTGATTGCCGGTTAAGCTGCTACCGGCGCCGATATGATACTTGCTCCTTCACTGCGTTACTGGTCTCCTAACAGCAAAACGGGACTGCCGGGCTGCTTGACAAGTACGGCAATTAGTGGACATAACTGTGCTGCAGGTTGCCCACTGATGCCCATTTTGTGATTCTTTGGTACACCCGATGAGACACTCCACTCCACCGCAACCTCTTCTTACGACCCCGTTGCCTCCATTTAGCTAGAGACATCTGTGCACCAGGCGTCCGCAATGTCGAGAAACACCAGCACAAAATATTCTCGTTCGGGTCGTTGCGACGAACATAATCAAGTTCGGCTTTTTCCCCCCTCACGAGTATCCGCGCAGTCATGGGGAGAGGGCCTCGCAGGCAGGACGAGCGTCGGTAGCACCCCAAAGCTCGCTGGTACGAGAGGTAAGATTGAGTGTTAGCTGATCCTAATGGAACACAAGCCGTTGCCATTTCACGAGACAAAAGGCTTGTGGTGCATCTAAATGACAGCAGGGCGTATGCCAGTATGCTGTTAGCCGTTGAAATGCAAACGACCTCTAGCGCCACCATGCAAGCATGGTGCACTTCGCAGGTAGACATGTGCACCTGCTCCTGTCCCGGGTGCGGGGACGTGAAGGCGCGCAACGGGGTCGTTCGCGCCGTGGGATGTCCACAATGGTGCCCGTGCCTGCTGACAGTCGCTAGGCGCAAACCGCTTGCACCGTAGAATGAGCAGCGTACGCCACCACCAGCATCCAGGTTGTCAAACGAACGCGTGGTGTTCATATTTATCAATCTTCTGTCCGCGTATTTGTAAGCAGTGCTTGTCCTTTCAAGTCGCCGGTACCGGAGCGCTTTGGGAGTCCTAATCGCTCACGCTGCAGATATGAGGCATTTCTTGTTCTCCCTGTCTCCAGCGCTGCTGCTGGCAGCAGCTGTGCATATTTGCCCGAGAGAAGCTCTCGGATCGGGACACAACTCTGGGGCTGATTTCGTTTTGAATGTTGGAGGGTTTCGACTGACAGAATTGCAACACGAGCGCGTCTGCCGCCCCCCCACCGCTGTGCCACTGACGCTGAAAGCCCCTCTTGCACCTGCGGCTCCCCCGCCTCCCCCGTTTGGTGATGCAGTATTTGATGTTTTGTTGGTAGTTCAGCGCCATGGCAGCCGTCGTTCCATGTTTGGAGACGCCACATCAACGTCCTACTATGGAAACACAAAACCAGGCCAGCTCAGTCCGCAGGGCGCTTACGAACTTCATGTTTCGGGCATAGAGATGCGTAATTACCTCTTAGACGCCCTAGGTTCGTGGCAGGGCCAGGGGACGCGCTTGAATGCATCTGCAATTTCTCCGGAAACTGTGTATAGGATGACTGTCGGTATCGATCGGACTGAAGACTGTCGCGCGGCTAAATTGAGTCCGTCCGTCTGCACGCTTTCCAATCTCGTTTACACCTTAGGAAAGCAAATTCCACGAGAAGCTTTGTATGCAAGGTCGTCCGCCCTCCCACGTACTCAGTGGAGCGGACTGCACTTCCTTCAAGGTTTTTACGGCATGCCGTTCGAGTGTGCTGGCACAGTAGAAGAGCTCGACAACACAGCAGGTGGCCGGACCGAAGATGTGTGCCTCAAGAGAAGTGCTTGTGATTTTTCAGCGGAGGCGCTGAACTCCACAGATACCCTTCAGGAACACTGCACGTCTCGGGCACTGCCCTGCGTGCGCGCGCCCCCGGTAGCGGAAGATGGGCTCATGAGTGCTGCCACAGTCTCCGCCAAAGCCTACGCGGAGGCCACTGCATACTACGTGTCGAAGGGCGTCATGCGACCATACAAGCCGCAAGACGTAAAGATGCTTGAAGCTCTTGATATAGCGGAGAAGGTCTACGGTAAGATTCTGGGAAATAGTAGCCCTTGGATGGCTGGAGAAATGGCGTTCTCAGAGGTGGCTGCAGGAGCGCAGACACCGTTGGATGCACTTGCAAAATGGGTCGAGAAACAAAAGCGCAGATGTGCACATTCTGCGGCAAGGTGCAAACCGGACCAGGTGCCCAGTTACAGATCTCTTCTGAGACATCTCTTGAATGCTTATAGGGAAGGTACAAATAACCAGTATGCAGATGGGCAGTTCAGCAGGTACACGGTATCCCCCTTTATCGCCCTTCAGAATGCACTTTTTCGTGTCAAAGCCTTCGGTAGAGATGAGGACTGGACACATTTGCAGGAAATGTTCTACGTTCTAGGCGGCTTCGAGGACTATCAGGAGGAAAAGGCAGTCGAGAAGCTAAAGATGGTATTGCTAAGCTTCCACGACTTCCTGTTGCTCGGATTGATGGAGCTCCTTGATATTCAGAAGAGTGAAGTGCTGCCGTTTGCTTCAAGAATTAGCGTAGAACTCTCTCATGTAAGCGATGATGCGTTAGGTGGCAATGGAGGACGGAGTCAAAACAACAATTCAGAGGGGGGTGATCAGAATGACAACAGTAGAAGTGGCAACGGCGAAGTACAGTCGACCTTGCCAGGGCAGGGACCTTGGCCGAAAACCTCACACTTCGTTCGAGTCCTAGTAGGAGTGCCTGGAGGGGTGATGGAGCCTGCCGTGCTTCCTTGGTGCGGCGGCGCTGTTGCTTGCCCGCTTCACAGATGGCTCAACTATACCTCTGAAAAGCTGAGCGGACACTGGTTCTACGACGTGGCTGTCGATTTCGGTGAGAAGTACGTGGAGGCTCATGGCCTGTCGCAGGGCACACTGACACGGTAAGCGATACACTAACGAGTGGAGCTTATCAGAAGTTTGGATAACCCTAGGAGGAATATCTGGCAAGGCCGACTCATCGCTCATAGCTGGAGGTATTTCGAAGAAGGGGTACATATGGAGGTGTGAGATACGGACTTACGAAGCACCAGAAGCGCACGTTGATCGCTGCCGATGGTGTCTACAGTTTGTTCGTATCGCTCAGGAGAAGTGCCGCGATAAACCTGCAGGCCTCTTTGAATGCTTGTACATTATATGTAGAGAGAAATCTCTGTGGATTTTCGGAAAAATTTCGCATTTCCATCTTCGGCCGGCTATACAGCTCAAGTGAGTGACACCCACGTAGCCATCACCGCCTGTATTTCGGAGACAGCGCTACGAGTTTTCAGCCGGGATTTCGTGCCAGACCGGGTTTACTACGCGGAGACAGTCGCATAGCGGATGAATTTATGTACAATGTAGTCGACTACAGTTAATCTGCGCGTTTTGTAACTTAAAGCGTAGAAAGACATATTTATAGAGGCTAGATGGAGCAAGACCGATGTCCACAAGGGCCCAAGTACGTAGATCCTCTTATTCGACATCCCGAGCGCCACCCTCACGTTTCTTTGTGGTGACCAGTATCATCAGGGGCTGGCGCACGTGAATGCATGTGGTACAGTTGATTTCAAGAGAGGTGTGGGACAGAATTAGGAGATACTGATCTCAATCAAGTGGGACAACCGTTCCACACAGCTTGTACATTATTGGTCTTGTTATCCCGTCGCAGTATTCGCATTGGTATAGCTCTTATGTCACGTATTCAAAGAGGTCAGTGCCCTGAGTAGATCTAGGCCTGTTTAGGAGCTGCATGCAAGCAGTCAGCGAAACCATTCCACTGCTGAAGGATGCCTCCTATGCCAAATGCAGCCCCTACAAGTGAAGGTTAACAAGGACAGCTCCGTACTCAAGTTCTCGTACGGCACACCTATCCTGCCTTTGGAACTTTTGCCCTTCAAATGTGATCCATCGTACACGTCTACTTGGACGTGTGAAGGCACTTTCAGATCTCTTTTGAGCCCGATAATGTTTTTTTTGGGGGGCGTATTCTTTTTTGCCAGCGGATTGCATCTTACTCCCCTTCATACTTGCCTCGCTGGTTGCGAGACCTCTCGTCTGTATTTACGGGGTGCAGGAGGACAGAGGTACATAAACAGCAGGCGCGATACACCGACTGAACTCGGATAAAACTCCAGATGATGTCTCTCATTTATATAAAGGCACGGTTCTCTCAGAGCCTGAAAATTCATTTATTTCTTCGGGCGCACATGCGAGTCATTCAGCGATCGTATTTTGATTTTTGAGCCTACCTGGCTGCCAGTTAGCCGTCTGATGCTTCCGGCGTTATGCTCCCGGGGTGGAGCTGGGGGGCGGGAGAAGAAGCTGGGCGCTCCAGAGGACATTTCATTCGTATAAAAATGCGACTGGCAGCTTCCTGTCAGCTCCGCTATCAGGCTGTGAACTGGCGGTAGTGTCCTGGGGGTCAATTTCGGTTGAAGGGATTTTATTTGCCGCGATTCTCTTACACGCTGGTACACCCGGGTGAGGATCAGTTCCTCACCCGGTCGAATGGAAGGATGGGTTCGCGGATACATTCCTGCTGCAATAAGGCAGAAGGGAACCTCGTGCTAGTTTTTGCCTTCAGTGCTCAATCTGGGGGACACCACAGCGATACGGGAAGCACCGAGCCAGCACATGTTACCCACATCTCACTGTGTTGATTTGTGTGGTCAAGAACTGATTTCTCACGTGGGTGGCGCCGTTTCCATGCTAAATTATGAACGTGTGGCCTGTGGTTCTGGGCATGCTTGTCACAATTTGCGGCGATAAATCTGATGCCAGCCTCTTCACGCGCGTCACGCAGGCAAGCCCGATCAGGTGGCAAAAGCGTATGCTCGCCCGCGGATGGAACAGAGCGCAGCTCGCGAGTGACGGATGACCGTATATCAATGCAATTTACCAAGTTCCCAGTCCTCTAGTGGGCATGGTGGACGGATGACTGGTCCCGAGGGTGCATTGTGCACAGTATCACCCACTGATTTTTGCACATCACATTTGGACAGCTTTATGCTCAGGCATCATTTCACTTCTTATCTGAGGCGCTGTGGAGTCGCTGCTGCAGACCACTGCACCTAGACGCGTGTGGCTGAACCGGCGTCTTCAGACTGTCAGTTCACCCTCGCTACTAGAGGGAGTGGTGACCATGGTCACGCACACATGGCACGAACGTTATACTCCTCCAGTCGAGCAGGGGCATGGTGCGCAAGTCTGTTTGGAAGGGGACGTTCAGCAAGGACGTAAGGACCTCTGCATTCCACTTGCATGCGGGCCCGCACGAGAATCCCTCTGGCACATTAATGTAGACGCCTGCACACTCCGACGGTGCTTCCATGGGGAACTTGAGCCCATGTGTGCAGTCTTATCCTGTGCGTATCACAATTAAGCGCTGTGCGAAAGCTTCAGGCAAAAGACACAATCAGCATCTTCGCCTACCTGCTCTAATCGCATTCGCAGCACCACTAGATCGGAGGATCACTCCGTGGCGGCTATTCACGGTGTCAGTATCTTAATTGTGGTCACTGCTAGGAGACCCTGCACATGCGTGAGTCGGAGCTACATTGAACCGGCTATGCGGCTTGACAAGCCGCAGTTTCAACGGATGGAGAGTGCCTCTCCCGTGCACAGGTGTGGCTCGCTCGTCCTAGCACAGCGGACAGGGGCTACCCCGGCGTAACGCCGCGAGGGCATCTGAATACACTGTGTTTTGATCATGCGGCCCAGCATTTCGGGCTCATACTTTGAATCCTTCGCATGCATTTACAGGCGTGTAGCCATCACAGTCGACAGAGCGGTTAACTTTTGGCATTGGGCGTTAGCTCTCCGGCGTTACGCATTGTCACCGGTATTTTTTCAGGCGGAGGTCGTCGAGATCACACGCAGCAGGGGGTTGGCTAAACAGAAATGGGCCAGATGGTGAGTAATGGTCGGAGTTCGACGTGCCGAAGTACGTTTCTGCTTGACCTGCGAGCTCCCTGACTCACATCTCTACACATGAACATGTGATTGCTTAGTCTTTAGGAATTGCGTATCTTCTTTTGGAGACAAATAGCATCTTGCCGGGTGTGCTACCAGCGCATTTATCCTGTAGGTGAAGTTTCACATGCTGAAGGCGTGCTGTGCGCAGTTTAGAGACAAGGTTTTTAACGGCATAAAACTGCGCGCTGTCCGGCTGGTCTCAGATTCGCACACTAAGGGCAGAAAGAGAGAAAGCTATTCAACCTTGAAACGTCGTCCGGACATTACTTTCATGAACAGGTCTGTCCAGAGACCTGTGATAGACTAATACCACTTGATCTAGCCTCTTCTCTGTGTAAGCGAGCTATGCAGAGCTGCAGCGTAACCGCGGTTGTGGAGTTGTGTGCCGTTGTTGCTGCCCTCATTCACGTTGTTGACATCATGCTCCAGTTTCCACCCGTACTGATGTATGTCCCCCTCCTTACGCGCTGTTACATATAACGTTGGTTCAGTACGCCTTTCGGTCCGTGTAGTAGACGTATGCACCACCCGTTAACCGAACCTAATTCCCTGCAATGGATGCTTGGGTCGCCTGTGGTGCTTCTTCTCTTTCGTCTTCTGATAAGAAGGCAGTGCACGCGTGTCGCCAGACGGTATTATAGGCCGAAATCCTCGGGGTTCTGTTTATTCCCATAATACGGCAGTGCATGCGTGTTTGCATAGGCGAAAAGCTGGGCTAATCAAAGAGGCGTTTAGGAGTGGCCTTGTACGAATGACTTCGATCTCCACTCATGAGTTCGAGCATCTACCACTTACTCTGCGTTGGGAGACTCTTTCCGTCTCGAGGTATGGTTCTCTGGACATATTTACACTAGCAGTACCACCAGTGAAAGGCGTCATCATGGGTGCTGTGCTCTGCATGTCGAGAGCCCCCTTCGGTCTCCTTGCGCGCCTCTGAAAATCTGAGGCCATTTTCGGGTCCTTTACCATCCAGCAGGCCAGCTCAACAACTGATATGCGCTGCATCTGTCTAGCATGGAGTCGTCCTTCCTCCAGTCCACACCGCGACCTATTTTTTTGTTGGATCCTCGTTTCTGGCCTGCGAGAGCTACCTAACTCTTCTGTAACTGCCAGACATCCTTCGCCAAGCTGTCCGGCCCAGCTGCTCCTTCTGTTCCACCTTCTTGATATGGCGACGAGCCACGGGGCAAAGGTCAGTGAACACGTGGCTTCTTAGCATTCCTATTAGATAGTGTGTACCGTCTTGTTCCCCGTCGCTACCGTAGAGGCACCAGGAGGCGATACCCTAACCTTGCAATTTGATGTCAGCATCGTTAGAGCGGAGGGACGAAAAAAGCTCCTCCGATTCTTCAGTTGAATATCAGAACATCCCATAGCGCGCAGTTGAGAGCGCTAATATTCCGCGAGCAGCTGTCTTTCAAGACAGTTGCATCCGCGTGGCTGCTTCGCATATACTAATGGTCTCCGCGACGTGTTCGCAGCGCAACACCGAGGAAGCTTCAATTTGCTGTCATCTGCAATCTCCTGCGTGTTTATTTTTTTTGCCCAGGCAGCGCCTCCATACGGGGATCACGAAGCGTGGCAGTACATAACCACCGTGTTTGTGGTGAGGAAAACAAATGTGTGCGCGTTTAGACATAACGCTGTGGCCACTCAAAATGTACACGTCCATGCCATTTGACTTCACATCGCTCTCCACGCTATACTTTGGTTTTTTTTCAGTCTACCGGGTGCCGCAATCGATGCAGACGGGAAAGCATCTCAGACAAGTTCGTCGACATCTCTCAGATGAACAGCCAGTGTTATACACTGTTCTTGTGTTGGTGTATGTCCCACGTGAACCAGAGTGAAAACAGCTATGCCAAATGGAAGCAGCTGGCTTCTGAGGTGCGCTTCCAGAAGATCTCTTACAGCCTGTCACGGGTACACGCAAGCCGGTGGGCGCAAGCCGGAGGGATGCAAGAATTCCACAACCGTGTAGTAATACTATCCAGGAACGGGACCACGGCACGCCACCTACAAACTTAAGTCTAGTCATCCTTTTTCATGAGCGTTCCTCGATCTGATACGCCTTCTGGGCACAACAAGGTGGAAAACGTATCAGCAATACCTAAGTGGGCGGCCAGCGTCGCGAATGCGCCGTTACAGGTCGACAGATGAGCGTTATGTTTTCATGCCACGCGCACTTGGAGGCGGACAAAAACCTACATTTCGGGATAAAGGTGGTATCTCTGCAGCCGGAAAAACTGTAAACAAAACACTACGAGTGATGCAACGGGTGGGTAGGGCGTCCACGCGAAGTGGGGATGTGCGCGCCGCGAGTATGCCCCCACATTTTCGCGGCTCAGGGTCACGATCCAGTGCCGGGCGCACTGAAAAACTGATGATGATAGGTGCTCCCTACTCTACGGTTATCGAGCTTCGATTGTAGGGGGATTCAGCTGGAAACATAGACGCGTTGCAACACGCGAGAACGAACGTGTACACGAAATGGTACCATGGAGAGACAGCCTCACGCTTTGTGGGTGATTTATAGTAGGCCGACGGACCGATGACGTCAACCTGGCCACCATCAGGAGGGTCACTTGCTCAGTACTGCAGGAATCTCCGACTAAGAGTGACAATGCTCTGCAGGCTCCGCATGGGTGCTGCTGCAGACCGGCCAGCGTTCAGGTCCAGAGACGACTTTGATCAAAGGCAGCCAGAAGAAGTCTTACCTCTCACCGTATCGCAGACAGAGGGGCGCAAGATGCCTTGGTTTGTAAGGCCCTAGATGCTGTAGTAGAAAAAGCTCAGCTCGGAGGGGACGAGGCAACAAGTTACCTGGTTTCCAGGAGGGCACCCTGCGAACGTTCAGTGCCGCGTACGAGAGATTTTCGGAGGGAAAAAAGCGAAATCGCTCCGTGAGCACCATTGTAGCCTTGCTTGGACGTCAGCTGCAAAGATGTCGCGCCAGAGGGAGCATACGGTTGTACAGCTTTACTGGGCAGCATCGGCTCGACATATGAGTACGGGTGCCCGCTGCTGAGCACATACGAAGGCATTACATAGAGAAAAAGTCTTATGCGTGAATGACGCTCATGTGTGCTGACGTCGAACGGTTCAAATTTGCCAGTTGACGAAGAAAGCTGCAGTGCCCCATACTATACGATTTTTGCTATCATAGGTGAGAATATCACGAAGTAGTCGTTGTTCAGCTCAAACTGAAGTTTTAATAACTCTGCCCGTGAACTGGGCGCTTGTAATTGGTCCATATCTGTCCAAAGCCGTGCAGAGATTTTTGAGACGTTTTATACGGATGCGGTGTGGGAGTCCAAAATGGTGGACTTCTATCGACGGAGGGTGTTCTTCGTAAAATCCTCGCTACAAGGGTCGCCAGCTCTGTGGTGCTGTGCTGCTGGAATCTCCACATTGACTTTGTAGTGCCCCGCTTCTTGACGCTGCTGAGCTGGGCATCACGCTCATCAAGTACGGCTCCACAGTTGATGTCTGTTGTCGTGCGTAAGGCTTGAGGCGGCCATTGACATGTTCTACCTTTCTCGAAGTACCAGCTGTGCCGAGATAGTTTTCTGGTCTCGTTCACGCTCTATCGTGGGAGGGTATCCGCCCATGCTTCACCACCTTTACGGCAGACTACTGGAATGCAGAGAAAGACACATTTATGCACACGTTTCTACGAAAGAGTCGCCGTAACTCGGTCGGCACTTGCCAGTGGCAGCGTTCACAATCTTTGAAACGTTATTCCTTGCAATCGGCATGCGGTAGAAGCTACTAGGATTTTGTGCGTCTGTTTCATTAATAAAAGCTGCTATGGAACAGACACGAAGACCACATAGCAAACTTTTTTTACATCGTCAGCTGCCTCCGCGCCAGCGGACGCATGTGCTCTCTAGATAGCAAGTCTACGCTTGAACTTTGATGAATGAGGATGCTTATATGAGTAAAACAGTAGGCGACGGCCCGTGGAAGACCTTTTCTGAGCAAGCATGTCCCGGCAAGCAAAGGGGAAAACCTCATTTGCGACGTAGTTTTTGTGGGCACCGCTCCGCGTCCGCTCTACATGCTTCCATTCCACTCTGGTTAGAGTTTGGAGTTGAGTTGGCCCTACAGGTAGTGCGGCAGCATCGCATGTATCCAGCATGCGAAAGTGATCGAAAATTTCATGTCACAACGTGACGAAGTACAAGCTGAGTGAGTACACGCGTCCGGTGCCGACATTGAGCGTACTGTCGCATTACCTAAGGCAATGTTTGATGTCCAGCTGCATATACACACGCACCACAGCACATATGCTCGACGCCCTCGTTGATCGTACACAACCAGGAGCATAGACCTAGTAGTCTTAAAAGCGATGCATTGTCTCACACATCGGTAGAACAGCGTTCGGCGAGTGAGATGCGATTGTGCTAAGGTAGTATCACGATACGGGGACACACGTCACAAGCTCGGAAAAAGCTCTTCGCCAACTCTGGAGTAGACAGGATATTTTTTTCATTTACGTGATCTCGCTGTTTGTTCCATCCAATTTGAATCTGTATCCTTCAGTAGCCCCTGGTGCACTGAGAAATTATAGTTGGTTTGGTTCTTAGGCGAGGAACGCTGGTCGCGAGGTGAAAACGTTGTTTTGATCCTTTGAGAGCATCTTAAACAGGAAACAGACGCGTCAAATCCTTGTTTTATACTGGCTTGCGTTGAGACTGCAAGACTCCAAGAGAACCGTTGATAGTAGCACCCGATCGAGATGTTTCATGGGCCCGCGTGGTGCATGTGCGTGCAGCGAGGGCAGCCATCTGAACTCGTTGTTGAGCTTGCGGGGCTTTACCACTGTTATTGACTTGAATAGACTGAGAGGGTTGGTGGACTTTTTCTAATTCCAGCCTGTACCGGTTCTGCCATGCGGTTCGTTTCCCGACAAGTGCTTTTGCGCCGTGGCTGTGAATCCCGGAGGTGGTTCTAGTACCCCTGGAACGGCCTTGTTTTCTTTACTCGAAAAAACTCGAACACGGGTTCCGCTCAAAAAAGTCGTAGATGTGTAACGGTTTCTGTCGCAAATGACCGTCAAACGTAGCGTCACCATGTCTACTAGAGATTGGCGCGATGTAAAATGCCAGTGGTGTGCAGATATTGGAGGTCACGGAATGGGGCTCTACGTTTCCCTTCAGCTTGCACGTTGATTCGTGAACGCGTACAAGACTCCGAAGGGTGAGGTCCCTATGAGCTGACACGTTGATACAACTGCACGGCAGCCTTTGAATGCACACATATCGGAGTAGGAGTACATCTGTCTGACCCGTTCGGCTCCTTAAATACGGATATAAGTCTTCCGTATATATGCTACATCAGTGTGTTACACCATACTTATGTACTGTGAATACGTAAATTCGCGTACAAACATAGGTGCGCATCCTGGTACGTGCACACCTCTTCATATGCGCAGGTGAATGCACTGTTGTGCATCACAGCTTGCAGGCAATGTTTTACACATATACATATATGTGTGTAAACTTATTACGAATACACCAGTTACGCCGACGGTATGCATACTGACAACTGTCGCCCACCGGACGATACCGTGCATTGACTACTTGCTTTTGAAATACCGTTCCGCAGTAATCTTGCGTACATGATATTCCAGCCCGTGTCAAGGCGTTTTCTAGATAAAGAGTCCTTTAATTATTCGTTGACACAGCTTCTCTATTCCCCCCCGTTGAGCAATATGTACACAGCCGTACCAGGAGCGCAGCTTTCATACGCTTTATTCCTTAAATATACGCGCCGCCCTTATACTGTAAATTTACGTGAAAGGGTCCAGAACATCCTCTGTTGACGCCCGCGTGCAAAGGTTCGCTTTCCGGAGACCTCTAAGCCTACAGCTTGTCCGGCGTCGGGGAAAACAGCTGAAAGCCCCGCTTAGCTCGGCTTTTTTGACTGAAGCTAGACAAGCAGCCCCAAATGCTGGAGAGAGCCTAAACTAGAGACAGCGAGGCTGAGAAACCTCATGAGAAAGCGTGCTGGAGATGTTTATGCGTCTTGAAACACGACACCCTTCCGCGAGCGCCATGGGCTTAGAAGACTCTGTGGTACCTCTTTTCAGTTTACAAATTAGAGAAAAGTGCTTTCATGATCCTTTAGCACACGGTGGAGACGTTGAGGCACTTTTGATTAAGAATGACGGGCGCGCAAATGATGGAGTATGCAGGCAACCACGTGGTTGACCTATGCGTACCGATGCAACATGGAGATGCCTTTCGAGGCGTGCAGGCAAGGTTCTGTCAACTCGTGTTACAGATTTACTACAGAAGCTTGCGTTGTCAAGTTCCACGCGCAGCTTCCTCAGCCTCCGACTGAGTAAGACGACATGTCTCCGCTGTGTTACGCGACTCGTGAAGCGGGCAAAATGGTACGTCGCTGAGAGCTATCAACAGGTCGGGCCCTCTTGACCTCTGACGAAAGAAAGCCTGAAGAGAATGACGGCTTGTGCTCATCAGGCTGTGGCCAAATAAAGCCCGGCAGACAGTGATGGATTAATTTGAGGAAGTGAAGCCTAATTCTCGGGGGGGGAGCCATATGTGCGGTGGGTTTCTCCATCAAAGCCTAATCAAGCAATTCACACATACGTACGAACACGTAAACTTATAGACGGCTGTAGGTAGAATTACCAGCTTTTACAGGTGGTTCACCTGGCCTGCTGCCCGTGCGCATCATCTGAAGTGTCTCTCTTCGAGCACCTGAACCTAAGTCTTGCGAGATTTACCCTTTTTTAAACGTGCGACCCGGCGTGTTATACAGGTACTGGGGTAACTCCCGCTGCGATGTGAGAGGGGACCGGAAGCAGCGTTGTCCACGCCTCTCCCCTCACGACATATGATAAGCGGCGGCCTCCCCGTCAGTCCGTATTCGTCTTCTTCCGCTAATTCCCCCTCATATGCGTCTTGCAACTAAGCCGAGACGCTATCAAGTCGCGCATCACTGCAGGTGACGGCATCTTCTCCCGTCCAGCACTATTCTCTCCTCTTCGTCGACTACTTCCACAAATAAGTCGTGGACGTCGTGTAGCCCTAGCATCTGCAGAGAAGGCAGTACGACGAAGATTGTGTGCCGGACCGCCTAATTCGCCGGAGAAACTGCCGCAGAATGTGGGGAACCGAAACATCTACTTCCATGTCGGCTGTCGCATCCATTATCATCTGTTCACACGACTGCTTGTAATATCTATGTAATTTGATGTGCTCAGGCTTTTGCGCAGGAGAGTTTCGCTGAAGAAGTCCACATCCCTACGTTAATAAATATGTCTCTTTCATACAACTTTTCTAAATTTCAAAGGAACACATGTGCCGGGTTACTTTTACATGGCGCTTCCTTACTGCTAAAGCGTTTATATCAGCTGAACTCCCGTTTCCACCGAAGGCCTTTCAAGCTCCCAGCCCAGGCAACTGTAAACCGTGCGGCTTCGGGGTGCTTTCATGCAGTTCGAAAGAACACATGTTCCGGATTTTTTAGACGGCGCTTCTTTGCTGCTAAAGCATCTCTATCAGCTGAACTCCCCTTTCTACTAAAGGCCTTTCAAGCTCCCAGCCCAGGCAAATTGTGATCGTGCGGCATCGGGGAGGTTTCATGCAATGACAGCCGAAGGCAAAACGTATACTTCAGCTTTTACATCACCATATAGAACCGCTTTACTTAGTGCATTTCAACAATCTCGTGTCCAGACAAAAGAGATGCGGAGGCTGCGTCTGCATACAACTACATATGCGCCAGGATTAGCGTGAGACAGCGAGGATAGGACGTGTAGTCATACCCGTGTGCATGTACATATATATGTACGTGCGCACATGTTGTACTGAACCCTTTTTTTTCCTGGCGTAAGATCATGAATCCTATCTGTAGTCCCTTCTTCGTAGAAGTCAGCGTTCGCTGTTGCCGGATGCGCATGCCAACCTACCATGTCCACATCTTAGTTGAATGCTGCATGTGAACGCTGTGAACTATATGAACCACGTAGTCGGCATCTGCTGCTTGGAACGTGCACATTTGAGGGTGCTAGAGTGTTATCCAGGTATCTGTAAAGCAGTCAACTTCGACCTCGCCGTCCGCCTGGTGCTGCATGCGGAGGGGAAAGTTTTCCTGAGTTGCGTTCACTGGTGCGGAAGGTGCTACAGCCGTTCTGTAAATTCTGCTATGGAAGGCTGCGAATGTCGTGGAGAGACTGCAGTTGCAGACGCGGTGGCGCTCCGCCAGGGATACTGTGAACCAACACGTTCACGTGAAGGCCTTTCCTTGTGAATCACGTGTATTCCATAGTAGCGGATACCACCCTCACCACATAGCGTCCTTCCTAGCACATTTCTTCACCAGCAAGATTTTTCATAGATGTCTGTTTGTGTGTGACACTCTTCGGCCTCTACGAGCCTGCGGCAAAATGTACTATCAAAGAGGCTCCAAGACCGCCGCCCTCCCGACGTCTCTATTTCGTACTAGGCTGCTTCCGACTCTTCGAAAGCAGCAGGGTGGGGCCGATCATCAAGTGAGCGTTTCACTGCTATTCTAGAAGTGTCGCCAAAAAAAACAACGACAGCACCCGCGAGATATATTGACGGCGCCGTCCTTTTGCACTGACAGTATCATCAGTTGAAATCGGCAGCACTGTCCTTTCTGAGTGTTGTACGTCTTCCTCCATTCCTTCTTCAGAGAGCGTGAGAGCAGCGGGGGACACTGGAAAGCATTGACAGCGCAGAGGAAACTGCGTGTTTCACGTCTGTGTGCAGTCCTCTTTTTTGAATGTAACAGAGCAGCAGCCACGACGTGTGTATGCAGCGCCGCCTGATATGAGTGTTATGCATTTGCCTCAGCAGAGTTTTCCATCTCCATCTGCATTACGCAGTGGTGACCGAAGACCCCGAGCAGCGGTTGCGCACTGACAGCCATCTTTCAGTGTCACAAACTGCGTAGTTGAGATGGCATGTTGAGGAGCCCGTCGACATCATAATTAGACAAGTATCTGAGAGTCCGAATCCCCTCCCTGCATGCTGAATTTCACGAATATACGGAGGTGTTCGTGCTTTTTTGCAGAGGTCGTCTAAGCAACAGAAAGTGTTAAGGACAAACATTGCAGCTGCCGAGCAGCATGGCCAACACTATAGTCACAAGTAGCATCCACAACAGCAGCACCAGAAGCAGCAACCCTCGCAATTGGAACAGCAACAGCAGCAACAACAGCACGAACATCAGCAAAAGCAACAAGGGCAGCATCAGCTACAGCAGCACCTACAGTGCCAGCAGCAGCAAAACTAACAACAGCAATGACAGCAGCATCAGTTGCATCAGCAAGAGGAGCACAAATAGCATCAGCAGAGAGTTTAACATCACGTTCAACATTCGAGTATCAAGAGACTGCCAGCATAGGTCCCCTTGACACTTTAAAACAGTACCGTCCGTGCGTATCTAGAAAGTACCCTTAGAACGGTGTTAAGACTTGCAGAACCATACAGAGCCCGTCGATGGCGTCCACGCAAACGCACACAATTGGAAGTGTATGACTACTATCATATCTCTACGTGGATGGTTTGAACAGCAGTGTGGGTTGACGGGAACTGGACTCTTGGAAGCTGCCTTCACTATAATAGTAATAATAGGGCTACAGCCACTAGTCCCATCTCGTACATGTAGTACTAGCATGGCTCAAAGCACTCCCTCCCCTGCTTGCATGTATTTCTGACTTTGACATATAAGACCCTTCCTTCATGCACAGCTAGTCTCCTGTAACCTTCGAAACCTACCAATAAATTATACAGTTTACAGTGAGAAGAAATCAACACAAGAATGCGGTCTGCATTGCACGCCTGCTAACGCTCAAAAACCTGTGCCACCAGTGTCAAACCGACTACCAATGTAGAGACACAATGTGCGGCGGCGGACGAGCGTGAACTCTCTTGGACGTGTGCAGCTCACATTTAGAGCAGACTTAATCCTAGGAAACAGTCTGCTTTGCCTTATTTTAAGCTGCAACAGCCTGGAACTCAATGTGAGCATGCGTTTGAGATTGACTGAGACTTTAAGAATCTCTGCCCTATCGTGAATGCTGCAACCCAGCTCGCAAACTGTTTAAATATCTTCCCTGGTGTCACTCAGTGTTGAGCGGCACAGACACGCAGTCAGGTCCACTTGTCTAGAAAGCGGCTTGATACGGTCACGTGTGCGGGGCAGCTGGAGGACCTTGTATGCATGCAGCTACGGAGCAACGCACAACAGGCTGCCGTGTCAAAACAGGTAAAGTGGAAGAAAGCTCACATCAAGCAGTTGTTTTAGCAGCAGCGAAGATGTAGAGGGTTTGCTAGTCCTTCTTCTGCAGCAATCTGTAATGATGTGGAATCTCTTCGTCATGTGAACAAACTCTCACGAGTGTTTGATAAGGGCAGAGGCAACCCTATTATGCGCTGTGCATGCGTCCAACAGTACGTATTGACAAGCTCATTCAGATAAGGATAACTGTTAAAAAGACACTCCCTATCTACCTGAAATGGACCCTTTCTGCACGAGGGACCTCGTCATTCTCTTTCGTGTATAATAGTAGCACCTAGGTCACAGTACACGTCTTTCTCGTCTTCCAGGATAGCAACAAGAAGACATGCGTAGTTCCTCAATTATCAGAGGGAACGGTACAAATGCTGGACGTTCACGTACACGTCAATAAATTCCAACGGGAAACGCTAAATCATTGATACATGAGCCCTTCTGTAGACAGATTTCAGGCACCAGGGAGACGGGAACACATCGATGCCACCCAAAAAGAGATCAAAAATGAATAGCCACGACTTCGAAAATGCCAGTGGCACTGTAAAAGAAAGGTGATTAGAGCGTGCTATGCTGAAGGAGAAAACATGTGGGCCTCTTCCAGCAGAACGCACGCAGAATTCTCTTCCCAGCCTGTAGCAACAGAAGCAGCAGCCTCTCAGATAGTTCAGCACACAGATGATAGCCGCGTTCAAATTTGCAATACTACTGCGTATGATACGGCCCTCAATGAAGAAAAGGATACACGTCGAGAGAATTACGAGGCTCTGTATAATTGTAGTGGTTCGCGTGGTAGTCGTCATTTGCATAGGCGTCTATACTCTTCACCTTGCAAGTACGTGGCAAACGCCTGCATGCTACAGGGACTTGCTGCTGCACGTGCTATTGAACCTATTGGTGCTATCGCTTCTCCTCCTGATGCTGCTAAGGCTGCTGCCGTTGACACCGCCGCCACAATCCAAGATACCAAGGAAGATAATTGTTTTGCTCGAGACACAGGAACGACAATAAATGGCATATCCTCTCGTCAAACAAACGATGTAGAACATTCGACAGTGTCATTCGTTGCTTGCTGCCCCCCAACAGCAGTAGGCAATATAACTCATGCGGACGGTTGCATGCATGAAGTGAAGGACCATTGTCGCTGGTTGACAGACATAAAGACCCTTTCAGCTCCCAGAAGCCCGCAGCCGTCTACTTGTGTGTACGTTGAAGCTGCGAAAGATAGCACTCGTGCATGCAACAACAAGATTATCGAGAAAGATGAAACACTCTACGAAAAAATTGGTCGGTGTTCAAAAGAGGCTTCGGCCTCGAGGCAAGCGTCGCTCCTCGCTGTTTCTAATTCATACATCACACCACAACTCTTCATATGCTCCGCAGCAGAAAGTCGTGCTTGTGGCAGTCTTCCTCCTACACCTCCTGCAACCGATGGAACACTCTCTACAGCAACAGCAGCAACAGCTACTACAGCAGCAGCAAGCACAGCAACAAGAGCAACAGCAACGGCAGCAACAGCCACAGCAGCCGTAGGGCCAGTGTCCGCTGTGTGTTATGGGAGTAGTAGTGTGTCTGCTACACCGTCACTAACAGCAGCCACACTAACAGCGACAGGGGCAGTAGCAGCAGCAGCAGCAACAACAGAGCTGGTCGCAGCATCCTGTGCTGATAGTATGCGTGTCGTTTTGTCTGACACGGCAGCAGCAGTAGTGACAGCAGCAGCAGCAGAGCAGCCCACTGCAGCTGCTTGCGTTGATGTTGTCTGTACTATACACCTTGCAAAAGCAGCACATGCTCCAGAAACAGCAACAGCGCCATTAACGAAAAGTGCCCATATGTCAACAGCATCAGATAGGGTGAATGAAACAGTGGACGATCTGCATGCGGACGAAGGACGTCTTACCGATACATTGTATTCAAGTCAAATAGCATCGTCTCGGTCTCTCTGCCTTACCCTGCACAAGACTGCGAAGATAAAAGGCAGGCCATTAACAGAGAAAAAGCGGGTTTACGTAATCGGTTTTACGACGGATACATCAGGAACAAGAGCGACAGCGAAGCAAAGGCCACTTTATACGCCGCGCCACCGACAGAAATGAGAGCGTGCCGGAGTCCTTCGGGTGTTTGTACTGGGTCTTCACATCAGAAGATACATGCAAGCATACCGCTTTCTACTACTCGACAGCTATATGAGAAATTAAAAGCACGGAGACATAGGGAGCTGTTTTTGAAAGAGTGCTACGAATGCACTGAGGCAACAGAGACGAGGCCTTATACCACACGAACAGTAGGAGACACAACAGCAGAGCCCATAATGACATTGGAGCAAAGATTTCATCAGAAGTTGTCTAATGCAAAGCTCCGTCTGAATGTCCAGCAGCCACGTAGTGATGTAGGAGCAAAAGAACACGGAAGGGAAGATCAGGGATCACAGCAGCACCTAGCGAAGCCCTCACTACTAGTAGGCCTAGCATCAGCACCCGCCAATAAAGAGGGTCCGACACAGGCTATTCCACCCGAGGGACGCAGCAAGGAAACTGACACAACAACTTCTGGAAAGTTTTCAGTCGATTCGTATGCTTCTATGAGCAGACGAGGGATTGATGAAGGACCCGCCATGACGGCTTCAAAGAACTGGAGGGAGAAAGTAAGGTGTCCTATCACGACAACACGGCGATTGTTTTCAGAAGAATTAGCAGCACAAGCAGCAACAGAAACATCAATAAAAAGGCAGTATCAGAAGAAAATCATGTCACCAGCATCAGGAAGGGTTTGTCCTAATGAGGAGGGAGCATGTTTTTTGCAGAGGATAACTCTGTTGCGGTGTCCTGAAACCTCTGCGAATGCCACATATATATCAGCTACCCCTCAATCACTTCAGACCATACAAAAGAGGGCCGCGGTAGGAAAAGAATTAGAATTCGAGAGCTCATGTAAGGAGAGGAAGACTTTGCCGATGTTTTTATCTGAGAAACTGAGATATAATGCAATGGAAAAGTTTGGTGCCGTTTCTTCCTGGCCTGCTTTGGCGGAGAAGGCAAATCAGGAGGTATATTCAGATGCACACAGTGTAAAGCCAGACGTAGCAGCAGATCAGCATGAGACAGCAGCGGCAAGAGACGAAGCAGAAGCAGCTACACCAACGCGAGTTTGTCTAGCACAAGCAGAAAAGACGATGAGGATGACAGCTACGACTACAATGAGAAGTGGGGCTGGAAGGCCGCGTATGATATATAGTGCTGACGGAAGAGAGGAGAAAGCAGCAAAACAAGCAGACGCAGAAGGCGCAGCGGTAGAAGAAGCAGAAGCGGAAACAGCAGACGAAGCACATGCGGAAGAAGCAGAAAAGGAAGGGACAATAGGGAATGGTGCAGAAAACACAAAGAATTTCCAAGATGCTTTATCAAGTAAGGGAGTGAGAAAGAACTCGAGACACTCTGTGGATGTGAGCAGTGGTCATGTAAAGAAAACAGAAGGATTTGACAAAGGTAAAGGTCTTGTTAGAGATTTATATGTCATGTACAACGAGAAAAGAAGAAGAAGAATAGTAGAGAGGATGCTAGAACGTACCAGTAGAGATTTGAAAATAGAGAAACATAGTCCTGGCGATAAAAATTATTTGGAAGACTGCACAGCGTCTACTCAACGACATGTAATGAGGCCCGTGTTCCGTCAGTCGGTAGCACCACCACCAAAAGCAGCAGCAACACAGCAGACATCCAGATTGCCGTCGTTAGCGTTGGAGGAAGATAGTTCACAACAACGAGCAACAGCACCGGTAGCTGCAAAGAGGATGATACCTGAACAGCAGCAGCAGCACCAGCAGCAAACGAAATGCTCTTTCGGTGAAACAGACACATCGTTGAGCAAGTACAATTTAGATGTACTGCAGCATACGCAGAGTGACAGGACAATAGACCGCATGCGGCAGCAGCAACAGCAGCAGCGCAGTATAGTCAGTGCAGCAACAGTATTATCACCAGCTGCGTTGACACCAACAATACTCAGAGAACCATCAGTGAAAGCCTTTGAAAGGTCACCTTCGGTACCAACAGCATTGACACTCTCGCTACAATCCTCCCTACCGGTTACGGGAGAAGCAGCAGAATCACGCTTACAGTCATCCTTATCACCGATCCAGACAGCAACAGCAATATCATCACCACCATCATCACCAAGAGAACCAGCACAATCATCCTCGCCTTCACTGCCACCACCATTACCCCCATCACCACCACTAACACTTGCAACAGCTTCTGCAAGAACTTCTCCCTTAGTCGCGAAAGACATAAGACGATCAGCTTTCGTGAATGCATGTACACGACCACCATTAGGAGCAAATACTACGTCCCTTGGATCATTGAAACAGCATGTAGATTTCAAAAAGCACCCTTTTACCAAAGAAATCATCCACGTCGATACCCATAGTACAAGAGAGGGTGTCTGACGGCACCTCTCCAGAAGAAAAAGAAATGTCATTACGATCACCACCCCAAGGACCGTCACAACCACCAACAACACCATCATCATCACAAGCACCACTCCTACCACCACTGAAGGCTATCACAGGGCCATCTCGCTCCGACAGAACACCACTAAAACGCCCACTATCATCACAGCTGAATATTCGCTCAAACGATGAACTTACAACCACAATAAGTTTTTCAACGAAACAAGAAGCACTAACTCCATTAGCACAACAAAGTGCTCATTCGTTACAAATATCTGCAAGCTCCACGGCAACTTCAACAGAGCCCCAGGCAGCACCCTTACCATCATTATCTGGGGGTCCTGCACTGCAACTGCTGCTGCGCCTTATGCAAGTGCTGCTGAAGTTGCTGAACTGACTTTTGCAGCTCATCGTCCTTCTGGCAATGTCTTATTTGCTGCAGAAACATCTGTATCTCCTGTTGCCACAACAAAAAACAATAACACCACAATGCAGACATGCACACCTGCTGATGGTGATGGTGGTGCTGCTGCTGGTGCTGCCGCATCATCGCACACTGACAACAATCCGATAACACGGATACCTTCATATGCTGCTGTTGCTTCTGCTGCAGCAGTAGAATCCACTGACCCTATAACAAAAGCATGTTCACCTCTCACTACAGCATACAAAAACAGTAGCACTTACAAGAACGGTAAATGCACACAAAAAAGAAGTGTATCACATGCTGATGCAACCGAGGACCACGGTGTCAGATACATGAGTATAACACCTACTCTTACTGATGATCACAACATCAAGTCAAACACCAGTTGTGCAGGTGCTGCTCTCCTAAAAAAGCAACAATATGCTGCATGCCTGGCCAGTAGACAAGCTACGGCTACTTTAAACCCGCCACAAAAAATGTCGGAAATAAACACCTTTAGGAGAACATCTACAGCCTTAAAAAAATCTGTTCTCAGCGAAAGATCGACGCTCCTACATACTGCTAATGGTGTTGGACTATCACCACTATATTCACCGTGTACGAGGGTAACGAAGGCTTCTGCCGCTATCTCCCATACCGCGCCTCCTGAGACTTTGGGTATTAGAAAACAAACCACTGAGGAAAGTAGCCGTCCTCTTACTGTTAGTAAAAAAGCTGATGCATGTCACGCTCCTGGAATTGTGTATGTACCAGCCACTCTATGTAAAAGTCGTTTATCTTGCGTGAACAACACGAAAGGTGATTATCCATCCCCTGTGGCTAGCTCTAATTTCAATGTTGTAGATGATACGCCTTGTTCTGCTACAAGTGAAACACACGGAGATGACTCCACTTGTACGACTGAGTCTAATTCGAGTGCTCTAAGTAATATAGATATTCACCTTTCTATTGAAAAAAGTAATGTACAGGCACCTCCAGTAGCTCTATGTATTCAGAGTGCAGCTAGCACCAGAAATAGTGCTTCATCTGCCCCGAAAAAGAGTGAAAACGTAAATTGCTATGCTTTTCCTCATTTTTCATGTTCTATTGAAAAAAATGAGGATAATAGCATCTCGCGTGCTACTACTGTTACTACCACTGCTACTGCTGCAAAAGGAAGAAGACAGGCGAACGCCTCTCAACGAGCACCTCCGTCTGTTCTGCGTAGTCCAAATACCCTAAGTAATTTTCGTTCTCCTTTGAAAGTGGCAGCTGAAGACAAAGCCTGCGGGGCAGCGGCACGTGTGCAACAGGGCGTTGCCACTCAAAGTAAGTGTGTTGCTAATCAGAAAGCAGAAAAGGCAAAGGCAACTGCTTTGCATATGTGTAGAGAGAATGCTGAAGGTGGAAATCACTCCTTTGCTATTATTGAGGATATACGTCCAACTGTTTTC